>NC_133330.1:57435247-57542747 GCF_042186555.1 Aquarana catesbeiana | reverse complement strand
GCAATTGAGGCGTAATTTAGGTGCCTTATCATATGAAAGAATGTATGCTTATTTACTGAGGTGCGAGGGCACAACAAGCTGGTGTTTCACGACATCTGTTTAAGGCTCCTTTCACATGGGGCAGGTTCCATTGCAATCAGTAAAGGATCTGTGAGCTGATCCCCTGCTGATTAGAGCAGAGCAGGCTAATAACACTTCTGTGTCCACTAAGTATCTGCAGAGTGGACACAGAGGAACCCTGCTCTGCTCTATGGGTGGTCAGGAGTAAACTGACT
Organism: Aquarana catesbeiana; assembly: GCF_042186555.1. Lineage (NCBI taxonomy): Eukaryota > Metazoa > Chordata > Amphibia > Anura > Ranidae > Aquarana > Aquarana catesbeiana. The sequence continues at coordinate 57,542,472 of NC_133330.1, read as the reverse complement.
CCGCTGTCTGTTTACACCCGCTACGGCCAGTCCCCTTCACCTAAATGATAGAGGACTGAGTCCTCTCGTATTTTTGTTTTTCTGGGGTTTTTCTTTTAGCAGGCCTAATCGGACCCGGAGGTAGGCGGGTGTAAGTTTACACCCACCTGTCCATAGGGTTAAATTGACCTTCTAGTCAGGGCCACCTGTTTTTCAGGAACGCCTGTCTGAAAGTGGTCTAAAAAAAAATGTTATTAGGGAGCATTGTTTTAAATGTATGTAAATTTAATAGCTGAACTGGCTCAACCAGCAAAATATTTATTTGAAGGCCTGGATTTTGGCCTCTTTCCAGCCCTATGTGTTCTGCTATTCCACCACCATGGCTTGTGGCCTCACGTTACATGACTGCATTGAAAGAAGCATACATCTGGCATTAATGCCTACCACATCTTGGGCCATGCCATCTAAGGAGCAGCTAGAGATGATGCTTAGAGCTTGCCTTGTGCCCCTCCTTAATGCTTTGTTCTGACAGTCTTCCCAAGATAGGGTAAGATTTGGTGGGTGAATGTGGTAAATTGCCTCTTTGGCTGTGTTCAAAAGCTTGAACGCTTTTGTATAGTTGACTGAGTTGCTGAGCACTAATCTGCATAATGCTTGAAGTAGTTTTCCCCATAGACCTCTATAGGGGCTACTACACCGAGGGGTGTTCAGGGGCGAGGGGTGTGTGTTCATCGGGGCTTATGTGCTGGCTGGGGATTCAGATTTATACCGAACAGCAATTGCAAAATGAAACTGGATATCACCAAAATGTTCCAGGTTGCAGTTTAGTGGCCTGTGTCATTTTGGTGAAATCCAGTTTTGTTTTGCAAATGTTGTCCAGTATAAGTCTGAACTCCCTGACAACACACAAGCCCTGATGAAGGAAAAGTTGAGCTACTGAAAGATGTTTTTTCTGGTCTTGTCATGATAAAATTCTTACCCGAGTTAAGTTCTATTGCACTCTCATCCTTCCAATAGAAGCTTTTCAATGCAGCCAGGGAGATACTTGTCATTAACAATTACTCTTACTTCCCCCAAATCTTTCAAATAAAGCTTAATGTAAGCAGCTGCCATGCTCCACACCTCAGTAAATAATTGGAAGCATAATACAATGGCTTGCACAAACCTTAACGTGTCCCCAGTACTTCCACAGCCATGTTTTGGGCTGAAGTCACCCAAGCTAAGAATCTGGTGACATACGAGATTCCACGCCAGTGGTTGTCACTTGGTTCTTCGTGATTGGCTGCTATTTCAAGAGTAAGCCTTCAGCCTGGACAATGGCGGACTCTGCTGGGTGCAGTAAAGGGAAAACTTTAAGAGGCATAAATATAGATTGCACTTAAAATGTTATCTGTGTATCTTCAATTGGAACATTTTGAATGTGGGGAAGGGGAATAGCGTATTACAGAAAAATATTACCTTTTTATATCACATTCCAAATGCAGAAGTATCCAGTCAAGAGGATGAAAAAATACCCAGATTTTATTAGGACATCAAAAGCGTCCTTGTCTGAATTCAATACCTTTTTTCCTTGTCAGTAATTTGCATCAATACTGTATTAAGCCCCATTTATATCTATTATTTCTATACAGTACAGCAATAATATGCCTAGTGTAGTTTACAGCAGACTCCAAAATCTAAACAGAGCACATCGGTGCTACAGGCCAACCTTTACAGTGCCAAGCTGAAGGCCCCCCCTCCTCCAAATCTATGAAATTCAGTATCTGATTAGGTCTAGGCACTCCCTTCATATGACTTGGGACTAGCAGCAAACCGCAAGCAATGCATTGTGGTAGGAAAGGAGACGTTTGCATGTGCTCCCCATACAAGGAAGTTGAGTTTTTTGTGGGGGGGGGTTGAAGGTTGCCACTGACATATTTGGACGGTGAGTAGCACTGTTAAGGCAGGATGTGACTTTTCTTAGCTGTGAAGTTGCTACAAATTTAGGACCCATTTACACTAAAGCGATCCATTGTGTTGCATTTACGCATGCACTGTATGACATGTTAACATAGATTGCGTTAAAGTAGCTCGTTCATTACGAATGGGCTGCCAACAAACCACAACAGGTTAAAAAAAAATGTGCATTCATTTTTTTTCGAAATGCAGCAGATCACAAAGCAATATGTGTTGTGGCGTGCTGCGGTGCATTGCACTCTACTGTACAATGTATTGGGGTGACATTCACACTGCACATGGAGGAGAAGCATTGCTGTAAAGGGGCTCTCTGACCATAGCGCCAAACAAAACTTAACTCTTTTTGGTTTTGGAAGACTGTAAGAGATTTCAGTAGATGACTTCGCTGTTTTCAAAGAGAACTTAGCCATCGAGTGAAGTAATATGAATTAGATTAACAAAATATCACACCCCTACTCTGATCCACATTTCTGCTCGTCTCGTGGCACATTTATACCTACATATGTGCATTACAGCATATGGTATTGTGCATCTTGATGGCTGGCATGTGTTATAAGTGCATCAGAAAAGCATTTGCCATTTTTTTATTACCATCGCAGCTCAGGTGTCTGCAGTGGTATTTGTTGCAGGGAGTTAGGACATTTGCCTTTTTGGCCCAATAATGTGGGTTGAGTGCCATTATAAATGAACAGGAGCGTGCAAAAAAACCCCCATATGCATGTGGATAACATTGCAGAACGCATCAATACAAAGGTGTAAACAGGGCCAACGAATTGTTAGTATGCTCACATCCATAAACCTCCTGCTCAGTCTGAAAGCAGAACTGTGTGTGTTCCTCATAGCAACAATCAGATTGTTTTATTTGTACTGGAAGAATGAATGGGATAATCTGATTGGCTTCAGAGAAGTCACATCCTGTTGGGCAGTCACCCTTAAAAGAGTCTAGAAATGAAGGCCTCATGCCATTAAGTGTTTAGCCCCGCTGCATGAGATCCTGGTGTTTTGGTGCAGGCGGAAGGCACAGGTGTATAGGTACCAGCCCCACTGCCAGCAGCCTGTGAAGCTCTTAGAAGCTGAAAACTGTGGCGAGGCTTGGCGGAGTATGGTGTGGTACTACAGTTTAAGGCAGTATGCACCCAGAACACAAGCGATCTGCTGTCCAGGCATCCATCCTTGGGTGTATACTGACCCACCGCTCTGTGTACTGTCCAGCTGCAGCACCTGTCAGACTCTGACTTTTACTGGCTGTTGGCAGCGGGGCTGAATGGTACACCTGTGCCTTCCGCCCGCATGAAAATCCCAGGATCTCTTACATTGGGGCTAACTGTTTAGTGTGCATGAGGCCTAATACGCTAGCCGCTCACACTGTAAATAGCATGAATTTGCACTTTGGGACACGTAGCGCTATGTGTATGCGGAGTGCCAAGATTGCACGATTCCTTCTAAAGGAGTGCGGCATGGGAAGCTGTAACATTGGACAGTCTGAGACTCCAATCCATGACGTTACAGCTGATAGGAGAAATGTGAATGTTTTATCCTGTATTCACCAACTTGGCTGGTAGATTATTTTTTTTTTGTTACTTTAGTATAATGTGAACTAGTAAATCTTTCAGATCGCCTTGCTTCTATCCTTCATTGTATGTTCTAAAGTCTTCCTGTATAAAAACTAGAGCAAGGGAGAACTAGTCGTGTGGCTCATAGCAACTAGTCAGAGTAAATGCTAATTAGCCAGCAATAGAAATATGACAGCTGAGATCCTATTGGATGCTATGAGAAGCACAGACATTCTCCAGCTAGGCCTGTTATTAAGTTTTATACCACGCACAAGCGATTTTAAAATTATTATCTGGAAAAAAAATATTTATGTTGCAAAAAATGTACCTTTTTAATAGCACCCTTTGGAGTTTTGGGCTCACCACACACCTTACTAATTGATTTTACAAGCACCATTAGATCTACCAAACAAGTATGAAGTGCAAGGACCTGCCCGATTCGATACTGATTGGATAGTTTAGCTAGGTCGTCCTATTTGATCTAAGGGTAATTGTATGGTCAAACTTAGTCTAGTTCAGTTTATGGAATGACACAAAACACAGCTCTGATATTCAGAGATTTTGATGCCAATTACACCATTTAGCAACTCTATCTTATAATGTTGACCACGTATCATAGATTTGGTCATTTCAAACCAGCTTTTGCGCAAACACGCTATTTGATATAGACACAACAAATTCAAATATCTAGATTGGATTGTAGAACTAGTCAACCTTCTTGGAAAAAAAAAAGTGATTGGAGTTGCTCATGAGACTTTTAATTAAAGAGTCCTTAGTTGATACATGCATGGTTAGCACAGGAATGTCTACCAAGTGTTGTAGATGATATCCCTACAATATAGAATACATTAGCAAGCTAAGACCCTAGACCTCTGCCATTAATATGTACGTTACTGGTTTTTGCCATCTTTGTTCCATTGGGGAGATTTTCTTTTACTTTGTGTCGCAGAGATGCACCATGTAGTAAGAGGAGATGGTTGTCACTGGAACAGATGTCCCCACTGAAAGATTTACCTTCATTTTCCATTCTGGTGATAAGTTGGGCTACATGCACATGGGCGGTTTTGTCAAATTCCGCCATTTTTGGGCGCTCAGGAAGCACAGGTGCCAACAGCCTGTCGAAATCTATGACAGGATGAAATCCAGGGCGTCTGGACGCTGTATGTGGTGGTACTCACGTTTAGGGACATATACCCCAAAGGCCGAATTACTAAAGGTACAAGTGTCCAGCTGCCCCATATTTCAGCTTAGCATAGATTTTGTTACAATGGGACTAGACGCTGCACCTGTGCCTCCAGGAAGCTGATGGGCCAAACTACCTGTGTATATGAGGCCCTAAATTTTGAATTTCCCAATATCCCCAGTGGAGACCGACAGCAATAAAAACCTGATAAGGGTTTTTAATACATCCTTCTATATCCAACACTTTTTAAAAAAATCGTTTTGAATATATATACATTTTAATTGCCACCAACAAAAAAAAAAAAAATTGCTATTTTCCTGAGACTAATTCCACAGAAAATGCTGCTTCTGCGAGGCAATGTGAAATGGAAGTATTACATTTGTGTACAGACTTATTTATTTATAGAATACGTGCTACGATATTGTACATTAAAAATGTTTCTAACAAATGCCAATCGATCGTCTTTGCTAAATGTTTTAAAGTGGCAAAGCAGTTTTTTTTATCTTGTTGAAAGGTATTCAAAGGTTCCAGTTGAAAAAAGTAATAATAAAAAGAACTTAGTGAAAATTGCATGCTGGTTGTTTTTCAGAAAGTCTCCAGGGATATTATTTATCAGAACGCCTGTTTGGGGTGTCCACTACAGCCAATCATTATCACCCTACGGCTGGGAGAAGGTGAGGAGGAGCGGCTGAATGCTTTGATAAATAAGGCCTGGTGGCGAGAGGAAGAAGCTGAAAAAAACTTGGGGCCCATTCAATTATTAGTGATCCGCTGTGGTGTGAAAACACGTACGTTAGTTTCAGCACACAATGTGTGTTGTACTACAGCAGATAAAGAAATGTACATGACCTTTTTTTTTTTTTTTTTTTTGCAGAGCACCACATGGCATAGTATGTCTATTGTGGTGTGCTGCTGTGCTCATGTGTTGCACTCTTAAGAGAGGTCTCCCTGTAGCCGCACATCCGTGCTGTCCCTTGGATGAGTATATGAATGGCAACCTCAGCCTGGACTCCAACTAGGCCATGCCACCAACGCGTTTCGCTCTGTCCCCATGACTGAGCTCTGAGGGGTGGAGCAAAACACATTGGGAGCGTGGCCTGGTTAGAGTCCAGGCTGAGGTTGCAAGTCATACACTCATCCAGGAAGACCTTTCTTTGTCTTAAGTGATCACAGGAGCTGGGACAAGCTACTTCCTGTGCCGGCACTCCCAACGGCGGATGCTTGAGACTGACACCCCACTTTACAAAGTGGCACACCTATCAGTTCTGGGTCATGTGTTGTGAATATCACCCCAACTCCGTGTACAATAGAGCACAATTAATGGCACTGCACACAGAGCAGGGGCACTCCAGAGATATACGAAGGCGAATAGGCCCAAAAAAGAGTAATTATTTTCATACATTACAGTACCTAACCACATACTAAAAATATAGCAACTATACATTTTAAATAGAACACTAACTTAAAATACACAGTTTGGGCATCAAAAATATATTCTTGCCTTTATGGGAAATGGTTCTGAAGATTAGGTATGACCCTCTTTCTAAATGCCTAGGCATTTGATCATGTGACTGCCTTCAGTGAGATCCCTGGGCAGCAGTTTCTCCAGCTGAGGGAAGCCTTTTGGGCTTTTTGCTCTCATCTATAAGTTTGATAGAGGTGTAGGCAAGAGAACTTATCTAAACAAGAGGTCTATAAAGAAGCAGAAACATTCCTGTACCTGCTAAAAGGACACACACACACACATATATAGGGAAGCCGTGGTTTGGAATCATGGCAGATTTCGGCGCAGCAAACTCAATATGTTTCCAGTTAAAGTGGTTGTAAACCTCAGCCATGAAATATGAACAAAGCATATCCCTCTATAGTGTGTACTTGACTTAGTCCAGAGCACTAAGCGTCATTTCTAACTGCTGCCTGTTCCTCTGCTATCAGCATGAGTCACGTCTGACACGTTTTCCTGACACAAGGAGTAAAAAAGGTGACGGGGAGGAAGTTTTAACACTGTCTGTGATTGACAGCCTCAGCTCTGTTCCTGGGGGGGGTGTTTCTGTCCCTCCAATCAGCTCTCCTCACTGAGGTCTGCACAATGCAACTTCTGCTCCCTGCAAGCTCACACAAGCTGCATAAGTTTTGCACGTTGAACTGATGTAGAGGTGGCTGCAGATAAACAGGTACAACTTATGTTAAAGGATTTGTTTCATCTCTGTGTATCACCTGAGACCAGTCACTTCACTGGGTATACACTAGATTTACAAAAGTATTGGGACACCTGCCTTTACACGCACATGAACTTTAATGGCATCCCAGTCTTGGTCCGTAGGGTTCAATATTGAGTTGGCCCACCCTTTGCAGCTATAACAGCTTCAACTCTTCTGGGAAGGCTGTCCACAAGGTTTAGGAGTGTGTCTATGGGAATGTTTGACCATTCTTCCAGAAGAGCATTTGGGAGGTCAGGCACTGATGTTTGACGAGAAGGCCTGGCTCATAATCTTAGCTCTAATTCATCCCAAAGGTGTTCTATTGGGTTGAGGTCGGGACTCTGTGCAGGCCAGTCAAGTTCCTCCACACCAAACTCGCTCATCCATGTCTTTATGGACCTTGCTTTGTGCACTGGTGCACAGTCATGTTGGAATAGGAAGGGGCCATCCCCAAACTTTTCCCACAAAGTTGGGAGCAAGAAAATGTCCAAAATATCTTGGTATGCTGACGCCTTAAGAGTTCCCTTCACTGGAACTAAGGGGCCAAGCCCAACCCCTAAAAAACAACCCCACATCATATCCCCTCTTCCACCAACTGATTTGAACCAGTGCACATAGCAAGGTCTATAAAGACATGGATGAGCGAGTTTGGGGTGTATCACATCAGGGAAAGATGATCACAACATTGAATTACTCATCATTTATGCAGTTCACATTGTGGTTGCCTGAATAAAGGTCCCCTCTAAAGTGACCCTGTCACCGATCAAATATATGAAAATTAAGTTATGTGCAAAGAAGGGACTATATAATTACCTCTCCTGCTGTCCACTTCTCCGATCAGTACAAGTAGTCCCCTGGTCCTTCTGGGAGTGTCCATCTCCAGGATCCCAGCCGTTGGCCTCCACACCTCTACTGTATTCTGCAATGTGTTGAGTTTGGCAGGAGGAACCAGTGACAGCTGCATGGGACGCAGGAGACGGCCACCCCCAGAAATGTCCATTTTCCAGCAGACTTGGTGGACCATTTCTAATGACTGGAACAATGTAAGCAGCAGGATAGGCAAGTATTCAAACTTTTATGATGTTAGATGGGTGCAGGGTCACTTTAATTTTGTAGGTGACACGAGTCAGATGTAACACACCTTGGCGGTAACATTCCAGGTCTTAATGCTGAACATTTAGGGCTTAGAAAGCTTTTAGAAATTCTGCAAATACCAAAATATCAATGTTCAAAGGAGGAGCCCTGTCTAGCCTTTAGGAGCTTATACAGGAGAAATTCCAATCATGTCAGAGTGACGGATGGGTCTTATTACATCAGGGATCTGTGGACAGTGACTCAGAAGGAGCAGGACGGGGTATTGGGTGTACATCACAATGCTGAACATTGAACATAAAGGTAACAAACCAGAAGAAACATTTGTACCGAGGCAACAAATCTGATCTTTCACTCACTGAAGAACACTCAGGGCCCACTGACACTAAACGCAGGGGTCTCAAACTGACGGCCCTCCAGCTGTTGTGAAACTACAAGTCCCATCATGCCTCTGCCTGTGGGAGTCATGCTTGTAACTGTCAGCCTTGCAATGCCTCATGGGACTTGTAGTTTCACAACAGCTGGAGGGCCGCCAGTTTGAGACTCCTGCACTAAAGTGTTCAGTTGCGGTGTGTTAATGTGCACTGCAGTAAAGCGCATTTACTCTTTTGAAGTCAAATTTGAGAAAACCCCGCTACTTGATTATTTTTGGGGTGTGTTCCCATTCACACAGCTTGCCTAAAAAAAATATTTCTTACCTTTTTAAATGTTTCTCACAAGGAGGTGGCATGGATGACTGCAAGGTTTTTTTGAACAATGTTTAGCTGGCCATACATTATACAATTTTCTTTAGATTTACCTTCAACTATGTAGTGCAAGGGCCTGCCTGATTGCATAAAAACCAAAAGTGTTTAGTTTGACCTCATATTATATAGTTTTGGTAAATCTAAAGGAAAATTGTACAAGATAATTGTATAATAAATGGCCAGTCTTATGCCCCGTACACACGGTCGGATTTTCCGACGGAAAATGTGTGATAGGACCTTGTTGTCGGAAATTCCGACCGTGTGTGGGCTCCATCACACATTTTCCATCGGATTTTCCGACACACAAAGTTTGAGAGCAGGCTATAAAATTTTCCTGACAACAAAATCCGTTGTCGGAAATTCCGATCGTGTGTACACAAATCCGACGCACAAAGTGCCACGCATGCTCAGAATAAATTAAGAGATGAAAGCTATTGGCTACTGCCCCGTTTATAGTCCCGACGTACGTGTTTTACGTCACCGCGTTCAGAATGATCAGATTTTCCGACAACTTTGTGTGACCGTGTGTATGCAAGACAAGTTTGAGCCAACATCCGTCGGAAAAAATCCTAGGATTTTGTTGTCGGAATGTCCAATCAATGTCCGACCGTGTGTACGGGGCATAAGAGTGAGCCTGTCCCAGGTCTGTCCTCATTGCCATGCAATGCAAGAAGACCAAACTCTACACACCTTTAACTCTTTGTTAGGTCAGGCAGTGTTCAAATCTAGCTACTATTTTAATGTATATCTGCTTTCACAGTACAGACAGGGTTAATTACGGCAAACAAAGCTAGCCAGCCCCCCATATAAACAAAGATCGCTACCTAGGATTTTTCACTGTAATGCCCTGTACACACGGTCGGACATTGATGGGACATTCCGACAACAAAATCCTAGGATTTTTTCCGACGGATGTTGGCTCAAACTTGTCTTGCATACACACGGTCACACAAAGTTGTCGGAAAATCCGATCGTTCTGAACGCGGTGACGTAAAACACGTACGTTGGGACTATAAACGAGGCAGTAGCCAATAGCTTTCATCTCTTTATTTATTCTGAGCATGCATGGCACTTTGTGCGTCGGATTTGTGTACACACGATCGGAAATTCCGACAACGGATTTTGTTTTTGGAAAATTTTATAGCCTGCTCTCAAACTTTGTGTGTCGGAAAATCGGATGGAAAATGTGTGATGGAGCCCACACACGGTCGGAATTTCCCACAAGGTCCTATCACACATTTTCCATCGGAAAATCCGACCGTGTGTACAGGGCATTAGAGGGTTCAGTATAGTACTGCACAAACCAACAAATAATGGATACGGGCTCAACCCCTCCTCATTAATCACTCTCATCTCCAAATCTAATCAGAATCAGAATCTAATCAGAATAAAAAACAATATTCAAGAATCGAGGAAAGAAAATTGACCATAGAAGTGATATGCTAGGCTCTTCTTGTATTAGCAAATATTCATATAAGCCAGGCCTTATTCAGGTAGGTAATACTTATCATGTGTGCTTGAATATATCCTTGCTGGATTATGGTGGTGAGCAGTGGAGACAGGTAGCAGAGAGTTAGCAGGGATTGTAGCCTACAATTGCTTATTACCTGCCTGAATAAGGACTGGCTTATCTGAGTATTTGCTAATACAAAAGCCTAGCATTTGGATGTAACCTGTTTGCTGGACTAATATTGGGAACTTTCCTATACTTCTCTCCATTATGCATGAGTGATACTTTGCATGCTGCCATGTCGGAAATAGGGTTGCACCGATACTAGTATCAGTGCCAATACCAAGAATCTGCAGGAGTACTTGTACTAATTGGGCCCAATTTGGACATTTTCACTTGGGGTGTACTCACTTTTGTTGCCAGCGGTTTAGACAATAATGGCTGTGTGTTGAGTTATTTTGAGGGGACAGCAAATTTACACTGTTATACAAGCTGTACACTCACTACTTTACATTGTAGAAAGTGTCATTTCTTCAGTGTTGTCACATGAAAAGATATAATAAAATATTTATAAAAATGTGAGGGGTGTACTCACTTTTGTGAGATAATGTAATTATGGAGGGCTCCCCCACCAATTTAAAGAAAGGTTTTTTAAACCTTGTAGGACTCTGTAGTGTGTTTTTTATCTATAGGGTTCAGAATTGAACATCTAAAAAAAGGAAGCTGCGTTTTTTCATTTTAATTTTTTTTTTTTTAAGTTATGCTGTGAAAGGGTCCATGTAACAAATATGAAGTAGAGGTTTCTCAATTTGGCTGAAGAAGTGGAAATGCACTTTCAGGCTGACCATTCATTTTAAAAAAGGTTGCCAACGCACCACAACAGATAAAAAAAAACATGCATGACCATTTAAAAAAAAAAAAATGCCGCACAACACAGGTGGGCTCTGCGCTTCACAACGTGTTGGGTGCCATTTAGAATGCATGGTAATACACCTAAAAAAAGCTGTGTTGCCATGCATGGAGGCAGCATTTTAGTGTGCGTTTCTACAATGCACAAGTGTGAATGAGCCCTGAGGGGTTAGAGGGAATGGGGTGGACACAGCTTACCTATAACTATTCATTGCTGAGTATAGGAGCACTGGGACACCATACTGGTTACCAGCGGGACACTCTACCTTTTGCTGTCATGCTAGTCCTGGAACAATAAAACTTCTTAAGTATTTGAAAATAAATATTTTTTTTTAAAAATCAACACTGTAGAATACAGTACAATTATCCAAAAGACAATTTTCATAAAATAATACAAATATTAAGGCTGATATTGTAACAATGCTTTTTAAAACTTTATCAGGTTTGTTGTTTAACGAGATCCGATAGCCAAGACTTGACCAGTGCTTGCTGGATTTGGCTACTGTACGGCTGTCAAACAATATTTCTTCAGCATGCTGGACAACATATGTAATTTGTTCAACTGTACACCAAAAAGGAAAGCATCATTTTTTCGATTAAAGTTTAAAAAAAAAAAAAAAAAGAATATACCAGTATTTCCTAAAGTACAGAAAAATTCAAGTCTGAAGAAGCAATCTGAATTTGGCAGCAGACAGCTTGAATTTGACTTTGCAGCCAATTTCTGCTGAATCGGGCAAAATCTAAGGTCAGTGGCCCTGTTGGTAACACCCGGCTCAACAAAAATGTCAAAATCGACCAAGCTGGGTGGAAAAGTATTGCCTGCGTCCTATCAGATGCAATCCCTGTTCATGTATTCAGGCAGTCACAAAACAATAGCAGGCAGTGGAGATTCCTCCATCCATGTTGTTTAGCATGGATGGGGGAATCAACTGACTGTTCTCTCTTTCAGCACCAGATATTTGGAGTTAGATCATGGAGACAGAATTACCAGTACACTGCACTTGAAATTACTGGAATAAAAAAAAACGATGGCCACATACACTACAATTTGATGGTACACACTTTTTTAGATTTGCTAGCAGCTATGGAATGCAATGACTTATCTTCTTAGGCTTAAACTGACTTGTTCATGAAGGCTCGCTTACTACACATCTGTAGCAAACCTTATGAGCTTTCCGATCAGGTCCGCCTGTCAGTTTTTCAGCTGGACCTGATCGGACCATCCCTAGCGCTCTATGGAATGGCGGATGTCAGTGGACATGTGTCTGCTGACACCCGCCGTTTCTCTCCGACTGTCATCCGATTTGAAATTTTTTTGGGGACAGGATCGGATGGGATCACAGTCGGATGGAAATGGACAGGCGGTCCATTTCCATCTGACAGCCCTATAGAGAACAGCACGGTTACGCCGTGTCTGCTCTGCATAGCGAAGCGGACATGGACCTGTCATCCCTCTGCTCAGTGGGGAGATCCCATGCTGAGCAGGCGGATGCAGACTATGGACAAAGTCCGTGTGAAACCAGCCTAAAGGAGATTGCATAAAAATTGCACAATGGCACAGTATTGTGTGTGGGCAGCTTTAGATTTAACAACAATGTAGTGTGAGGACCTACCTGCTCCATCTATCCAATGGGAATACAGCCAGACAGGCCCTCACACTAAATAGAATTTAGGTCAATCCAAAAGAGATTATATGACCACATAAGATTGCATGTGGTCAACTTAAAAAGACCCTGCCAGGTCTCTACCCAAATGACCCACTGGTTCCCTGCAGGAGAAGTAGTAAGATGGCCCGTCTCTCCTATCTGCCCTTTATTTCAGCGTTGGAGCCCCTGTAAATATATGGCATTTCACACTTCAAGAAGTGTCAGATACCGGAGTCCCCTGCCTCGCGCCATTGTTTCTTCCTTCAACTTCTATGTCACTACAGGAATGACCAAGGAGCTGGAGGAAGGAACCACAGCATACGGTGGGGGACACAGACATATGGCACCACCAGAAGCATTGAAAGCCGAAACATGAAAGAAACTGGCGGTCTCACTGATTAGAGACCCATCTATATAAATTCTGTGAGATTAAATGTATACTTTGGGAAACAGAGTAAATATTACATTTAAAGCTGAACTCGAGGCACAAACAATTTCTTTAAATAAACTGACGCTGCTATACAAGTACCTGTGATAAATAAATTCCTCAATAGCCACAAAAAATATAAATGTACTTAAAGCGGTAATAAACTCCACTTTGTGATTTTCACCTACAGGAAAGCTTATAAATAAAGCTCACCTGTAGATAAAATGAATATCTCCTAAATGTGCACGGTTTAGGAGATATTTGCTTGTTTGGCAGCAAGTGATGTGACTGGCGCATGTGCTCTGAGGAACGGGCATACTCGTGCCCTTCTTTCAGAGCTCTGTGCCCCAGCCGTGACTCCTGCATGCATGTGTGGGAGTGACGTCATTGCGGTTTGGCCATTCAAGCGGCCAGGGCCCACGAACCCTAAAGGAAGACTGGGTGAAGATGGAAGCCCTGTCAGTGTTGACAGCATGCTGCTGGAGGGCTTTGATTCCAGGTAAGTCTTTCATAATGTGCTAGTATGCAACCCAAACTAGCACATTATGATATAACTTTACAGGAGGAAATAGTTTTGTTTTTTAATTCTAAAGTTTACTACTGCTTTATTGTACACCGAAAACACACATGCAAACTTAGTAATGACCATATAAAAGTAGCAGTGCCATCATCACTGTGCTGCACGTAAATTGTACAGAGAGCAGAGCTGTGGGAGGGGCCCAGCAGGCCCCACCCACCACAGGCTGCCTGCAGAAAACTAGAGGAGGGGGCGGAGACAAGACCAATTACCCTGCGGAAAGAGCGAGATCAGCAGTAAGCGGTCTTATTACAAGAAGCTCCTGCACAGAAGTAAAGTGTCACACTGGATTACTGCACAGATCTGGAAGAAATCCACAAAATTCACCAAGATTCCAGTAAGAATGCACATGAAAAATGTATTTAGACAACATTTGTTTAGCCGGAGTTCAGATTTGAAGGTTTTTGCTATAGAGAGAATTGTGACAATGTGCAATATTAATTGCTGCTACTAACTTATGCTAAGTTCATGCTGCTGACTCTTAACATAAAGGAATGCACCAATACATTCACACACGCTCACTCCCGAGCCCCACTCTGTGTGTCCATGAGACGCACAGAATGGGGCTCAGACCCACCCCCTGATCCCTCCTCACTAGCTGTGATTGACAGCAGTGGGAGCCAATGAGGAGGCAGAGAGCTGCTGCATTGAGATTGGGCTCGGGTAAGTGTTAGGAGGGGCTGGGGGAGGAGCTGCATACTGGAGGTTTTTTACCTTACTGCATAGAATGCATGAAGATAGAGAAAACCTTCAGCCTTTACAACCACTTGAAGTTTCATAATTTTCTTGTTTCCTGGTTTTCATTACATACCCTATTACCACTGGGTCTTTGTGCTTCTCTATGCAATGCAGGCAGATCATGGCTGATGGGAGGGACTGGCAGGGTGCTATACATAGCTTCCTGAAAACATCACAGCACTACCTTCCTTAGTACTCCTCAAATAGCCCTTAGTCCTTATGCAAGCAGTGGGCTGGAGTTATGCAAACATGAAATGCCTTGATGGGTGGATGTCAGTCTGGAGGAGTGGGCGTTCCTAGGCTGACTACATCTGCATGCAAACTGCTGTTACTTAGTGACGCCAGGTGGCAAGCAAGGATAGTGCTAGATGATGCTAGATGTCCTCTGGCCAGCAAATGAGGCGAGCTCTATCTGACTTGCTGCAGCTTTTGTTGCACCGTAATGCATTGTCATGCATTAAAAAGGGGATTAATTCCAGAGATAAAATGATAATTCTCCCACTCTACAAGACTCTGGTCCGGCCACAACTGGAGTATGCTGTCCAGTTCTGGGCACCAGTCCTCAGGAAGGATGTACTGGAAATGGAGCGAGTACAAAGAAGGACAACAAAGCTAATAAAGGGTCTGGAGGATCTTAGTTATGAGAAAAGGTTGCGAGCACTGAACTTATTCTCTCTGGAGAAGAGACGCCTGAGAGGGGATATGATTTCAATTTATAAATACCGGACTGGTGACCTCACAATAGGGATAAAACTTTTTTTGCGGAAGGGAGTTTAACAAGACTCGTGGCCACTCATTAAAATTAGAAGAAAAGAGGTTTAACCCTAAACTACGTAGAGGGTTCTTTACTGTAAGAGCGGCAAGGATGTGGAATTCCCTTCCACAGGCGGTGGTCTCAGCGGGGAGCATCAATAGTTTCAAGAAACTATTAGATAAGCACCTGAACGACCGCAACATACAGGGATATACAATGTAATACTGACACATAATCACACACATAGGTTGGACTTGATGGACTTGTGTCTTTTTTTGACCTCAACTACTATGTAACAGTATGAGAAGCTCACAGTGTGCAGTGAAATCAGAGTTAGGCCCCTTTCACACAGGCTGTCCCCGATCAGGTCAGTCTGTCAGTTTTTCAGGCAGACCTGATTGGACCCTCCAGTCTCTTCTATGGAGTGGCAGATGTCCGCTGACACCCACCACCATCCGATCCGATCCTGTCTGCCAAAAACAGAGGGATGGTGGTCTTACTCTCCATCCGTCCAGCGAATTGGATGGAAATGAACAGGTGGTCCAATTCCATCAGATTGCCCCATAGAGGAGAGCGGGACTGTCCGTGTCTGCATAGCAGAGCGGACACAGACCTGTCATCTGCCTGCTCAGCGGGGATCAGCAGAGAGATCCCCCGCTGGGGAAGTGGATTCCGCTTAGCGGAGGTGCCTGTGTGAAAGGGGCCTAAGCTATTTCAGTACAGGAGAGGGGCCACTACAACTGTGCAAGACTGAAGAGATGGCTGGAGTTCAGCTTTAAAGCGGAGTTCCACCCAGGTGACCCCCTGACAGGCCACATTTGGCATGTCATTTGGGGGGGGGGGGGGGCGGAAACCCTCTAAAAGGAGGGTTCCAGCTCCCACTTCCTCCCGGGGCTCCGCGGAGCCGGAAGTCAGTTCAGCCGGGAGCCCACAGTGACAGTGACAATGCCGGCGCTGCAGAGAGGAGGGGAGAAGAGCGGGGCTTCATTCCCCCGCATCGCTGGACCCTGGGACAGGTAAGTGTCCGATTATTAAAAGTCAGCAGCTGCAGTATTTGTAGCTGCTGACTTTAATTTTTTTTTTTTAAGTGGAACTCCGCTTTAAGTAGGATCTTTGCAGTACCTAGTTGTTAAAATCTAAATTAAATTGGTACAATCAGATTGTATTGTGTGTAGGCAACCTAATAATCTCAACACAATGTGGCTGTTGATTTCTGAGACTTCCATGCAGTCACTGCCACATGCTGAAAATCCTATAATCCATTGCAGGTTAGCAGCAGCAATTCTCCATCATTTAGTGACAGAATCAAGAAATCTCCTCTGTAATAGAGCTTTAACTAATCTCCCAGAAAATAACAACATGCTTACAAAAAGGAGATGTCAGATAGAAGAAAACTGTTCTGTTATTGTAAGTGGAAGAGTTTCTTTTGAGGTCATTGCGCTTGGTACGTGGATGTCTCAGCTGTGATGACAATCCTTCACCCAAATTGCTTAGCAGCTGACTCCTCTCCTCCTGTCCCTGTGTATTGTCGGGTGAGTCCACATATCATCCCCTACCGCAGATCCTGCAGGATTCATCATAGAAGCAAACGGCGGACTTTGTCGTAAGCTCCGAGGAAAATGAAGCCACCAAGGCTGATGGCCGTCATCCTGGGGACAATGCCGGCAAATAGTCTGCACAGAGAAAAAAGGCAAAAAGTCTTAATCAATGCACAACAAGCAGTTACATAGTTAGTCTGGTTGAAAAAAGACAAAACAAAAAAAGTATTGGGACGCCTGCCTTTATACGCAAATGAACTTTAATGCCATCCCAGTCTTAGTCCGTAGGGTTCAATATTGAGTTGGCCCACCCTTTGCAGCTATAACAGCTTCAACTCTTCTGGGAAGGCTGTCCACAAGGTTTAGGAGTGTGTCTATGGGAATGTTTGACCATTCTTCCAGAAACATATTTGTGAGGTCAGGCACTGATGTTGGACGAGAAGGCCTGGCTCACAGTCTCCTCTCTAATTCATCCCAAAGGTGTTCTATCAGGTTGAGGTCAGGACTCTGTGCAGGTCAGTCAAGTTCCTCCACCCCAAACTCGCTCATCTATGTCTTTATGGACCTTGCTTTGTACACTGGTCCAAATCATTTGGTGGAGGGAATTATGGTGCGGGGTCGTTTTTCAGGGGTTGGGTTTGGCCCCTTAGTTCCAGTGAAGGGAACTCTTAAGGCGTCATCATACCAAGACATTTTGGACGATTTCATGCTCCCAACTTTGTGGGAACATTTTGGGGATGGCCCCTTCCTGTTCCAACATAACTGAGCACCAGTGCACAAAGCAAGGTCTATAAAGACATGGATGAGCGAGTTTGGGGTGGAGGAACTTGCCTGCACAGAGTCCTGACCTCAACCCGATAGAACACCTTTGGGATATATTAGAGCAGAAACTGTCTGACCTCACAAGTGCACTTCTGGAAGAATGGTCAAACATTCCCATAGACACACTCCTAAACCTTGTGGACAGCCTTCCCAGAAGAGTTGAAGCTGTTGTAGCTGCAAATGGTGGGCCAACTCAATATTGAACCCTACGGACTAAGACTGGGACGCCATTAAAGTTCATGTGTGTGTAAAGGCAGGTGTCCCAATACTTTTAACTATATAGTGTGTATACTGTATGTGTGTAATATATATATACATATATACATACATATATATATATATATATATATATATATATATATATATATATATATATACACATACACATACATATACACACACACATACTTTAAACATCTAAAATAAATCATACATTCATATATACATAATCCTATACCCACAGTTGATCCAGAGGAAGGCAAAAAACCCCAGCAAAGCAGGATCCAATTTGCTTCAGCAGGGGAAAAAATTCCTTCCTGACCCCCTGAGAGGCAATTGGATATTCCCTGGATCAACTTTACCTATAAATGTCAGTACACAGTTATATTATGTACATTTAGAAAAGAATCCAGGCCTTTTTTAAAGCAATCTACTGAGCTGGCCAGAACCACCTCTAGAGGGAGTCTATTCCACATTTTCACAGCTCTTACTGTGAAGAAACCTTTCTGCATTTGGAGATTACATCTCTTTCCAGTTAAAGATATTTGAAGTACCTGACTATACTAATCTGCTACATGACTCTTGAACCCAGGTAAACAAATAAAGATAAAACAAATGGAATTGGCCATTAAAAGATAAAATAAAAAAAGTAGCTTTCATGGCTGTACTTACCTTTGATCCAGAGCTGTCCCCCGCAGTACTTCTTTTGCACCACTAGATGTCCTTAGTCTTTGGGATTGAAAGAGAGGATGTGGGGTTCATCTAGGCTGGCTAAGCCCAGGCTGTTTTTGCTCTGCCTCCAGCCTGTGACTGGACAATGAAAGCTGTACAATGATGAGCTCATCTTTCTGTCATCCTGCTTTTTCTTCCCATCAGCATGCTCCAAATTCAGGTACTTGCGCTGTTTGCATTACAAAAATGGTTATTATGTATCATTTAATATAGAACTGCATTATCCTGTGTATTTTATGTCTGCCTAGAGCTCCGCTTTAACTTTACATCAGTCTCTGCTCAGAACAACACCTCCTGATCTAATGGAGATAAGGAGAGGGGAAGGTGTTCTGTAGTCCAGGGGGAAGAAATTATCCAAGGCTGACAACACTGCTTGAATTTTTAGTGCATAAGAAGCGGTGCTGTCCGTTCACCACCAGATGGATAGATAAAGTGAAGGAGGGGTGGATGAATATAGGGATGGATGGAGGGAGCAAGAGAGGGATGGAGGGAGGGAGAGAGGCGGGGGTGGAGGAATAAATGGAGGGAGGGAGAGAGGAATAAATGGAAGGAGGGGGGGGGGGGGGGTGAGAGAGAAAGGGATGTTGTGAGGGGGAGAGAGAGAGAGAAAAAGGGATGGAGTGAGGAAGGGATGGAGTGAAGGACGGGAGGCAGGGATGGATGGATGGAGGGAGGGAGAGCGGGATGGAGGAAGAGAGGGATGGAGGGAGGGAAGGATAAAGTGATGGATATAGGAATGGATGGATAAAGTGAGGAAGAGAGAAATGAAGGGAGGAAAAAGGGAAAAATGAAGGGAGGGAGGAAATGAAGGGAGGGAGGAAATGAAGGGAGGGAGGAAGTGAGGGAGGGATAAAGTGATGGATATAGGGATGGATGGATGGATAAAGTGAGGAAGGGATGGTTGGATGTAGGGGGGGGGAATGGAGAAAGGAAGGGAGGGAGCGAGGAAGGGAGGAAGGGAGGGAGGAAGGGAGGGAGGGAGGAAGGGAGGAAGGGAGGGAGGGAGGGAGGAAGGGAGGGAGGGAGGAAGGGAGGGAGCGAGGGAGGGAGGGAGCGAGGGAGGAAGGGAGGGAGCGAGGAAGGGAGGGAGCGAGGGAGGAAGGGAGGGAGCGAGGAAGGGAGGGAGTGAGCGAGGGAGGGAGTGAGCGAGGGAGGGAGGGAGGGATATAGGGATGGATGGATAAAGTGAGGAAGGGATGGTTGGATGTAGGGGGGGGGGAATGGAGAAAGGAAGGGATGGAGAAAGGAAGGAAGGAAGGGAGGAAGGGAGGGAGGGAGGGAGGAAGGAAGGGAGGGATATAGGGATGGATGGATAAAGTAAGGAAGGGATGGTTGGATGTAGGGGGGGGAAGGGAGGGGGGGAAGGGAGGGAGGGAGGGAGGGAGGGAGGAAGGAAGGAAGGGAGGGAGGGAGGGAGGGAGGAAGTGAGGGAGGAAGGGAGGGAGGAAGTGAGGGAGGGAGGAAGTGAGGGAGGGAGGAAGTGAGGGAGGGAGGAAGTGAGGGAGGGAGGGAGGAAGGGAGGGAGGGAGGAAGGGAGGGAGGAAGTGAGGGAGGGAGGGAGTGAGGGAGGGAGTGAGGGAGGGAGTGAGGGAGGGAGGGAGGGAGGGAGGAAGGGAGGGAGGAAGGGAGGGAGGAAGGGAGGGAGGGAGGGAGGAAGGGAGGGAGGGAGGGAGGGATATAGGGATGGATGGATGGATAAAGTGAGGAAGGGATGGTTGGATGTAGGGGGGGAATGGAGAAAGGAAGGGAGGGAGGGAGGGAGGGAGTGAAAAAAGAAGTGAGGGAGGGAAGAAGTAAGGGGGGAGGAAGGAAGGAAGGAAGGAAGGAAGGAAGGAAGGAAGGAAGGAAGGAAGGAAGGAAGGAAGGAAGGGATGAATGGATCAACAGGTATTTTCTGTGCTTGCAGCAAACCTGAAGCCAAACTCCAACTTGTGATAACAATAGCCCTGCATCAAGAGTATATTTTACAGACAGAAGTGGAGAACCCACCAATGAGAACACAGAGCAGGAACTCAAACATGAACGATTCATCTGTGCTGCTCGTGGCCCCGACAGAAGTCTCTGAAATTCCGGATGGGTAATGAACGCGGCTCACATCGAGCACCAGCTGGAAACAGTTTAGGATTCACTAGACAACACTTAAACCTATTAACATAATTGCAACTCCAAAGCCGAGTAATTTGCATGAGGCTGGCAGGGAGCAAATTCCCAGAGGAGCGCTAAAAAATATTTTCAAAATACGTTCCCGAGCTTTCACAATGTCGGATTGTCTGGGCAAAGCTTCCCAGATGGGACATCCAGATAGCGATTTACAGGAACCAGCTACCAATGGGTTTTACAGAACACTGACGAGCCTGTGCGCTGAACGGGAAGGATAGGGAGCGGATGGCAGATGGTGCAGCTCGTTCAATAAAATGGATTACGGGAAACCTAAACTAAGAATATGAAGGCTGTCATTACTAACCTCTCCTTATAAAAATCGGCCGGGATGTCATGGTAATCCAGCAGCTTTCCTGGTCACTATATTGAATAAGTATGCAAATCAGTTTTGACTTTCTAATCTGCATGCATGTTCCAGGCTGTGGCTCAGAAAACATTTCAAAGCTGTAGTTTCATTTGCTTACATGTTGCCTTCTCGGGTTCCTCCTTTCCCCCCCCCTAATCAACTTATTAACTAAAACCTTTCCGTTCTCAGTATATACCTTATTTAACACCCAGTGATGACATCACTGGGTGTAAAGTAAGGTATATATTGAGAGCGGAAAGGTTTTATTTATTTTCTGTATTTCTCTATGCAATGCAGGCAGATCATGGCTAGTGGGAGGAGTCAGCAGGGTGCTGTACCTAGCTTCCAGATAACAGGAAGCAGTGGTAACACCCACATGTGATGCTGAGGCTCTATTATTAAAAGATCTGAAATCAAATGAATGAAGGAGCCTGGCCCTTGGAAGACAACCTTTTAAAGACGAAACGTGTTGAGGAAAGAGCCTTGTGCCAATGTTACTGTGTCTGTGGAGCAAGAGATCGTTGCCGTCTTGGTGATATGTTTTTTTTTTTTTAAATATTGTGAGTGTATCTACTGGCTTAACCACTTCAGCCCCAGAAGGTTTTACCCCTTAACGACCAGAGCATTTTTTTGCGATTCGGCACTGCGTCGATTTAACTGACAATTGCGCGGTCGTGCGACGTTATACCCAAACAAAATTGATGTCCTTTTTTTCCCACAAATGGAGCTTTCTTTTGGTGGTATTTGATCACCTCTGCGGTTTTTATTTTTTGTGCTATAAACAAAAGAAGAGCGACAATTTTGAAAAAAAACACAATATCTTTTACTTTTTGGTATAATAAATATCCCAAATGAAAAAAAAAAAAACAAACAAAATTTTTCCTCAGTTTAGGCCGATATATATTCTTCTACATATTTTTGGTAAAAAAAAACTGCAATAAGTGTATATTGATTGGTTTTCACAAAAGTTATAGCGTCTGTAAAATAGGGGATAGATTTATGGCATTTTTATTATTTATTTATTTATTACTAGTAATGGTGGTGATCAACGATTTTTATTGGGACTGCGATATTGCAGCAGACACGGGCACTTGACACATTTTTGAGACCAGTGACAATTATACAGCGATCAGTGCTATAAAAATGCACTGATTACTGTATAAATGTCACTGACAGGGAAGGGGTTAACACTAGGGGGCGATCAAGGGGTTAACTGTGTTCCCTAGTGTGTTCTAACTGTGGGGGGCGGGTGCCCGGCGGTCATCGCGCCCATCGTCACTCGCATCGGCTCTGGCAGTGAGTCACGGGCACGCGCACCCCCTAGTGGTCAAAAGGTAAACCAATGTAAGGTAAGGCCCATCATCACTCGCATCGGCTCTGGCGGCGAGCCACGGGCGCGCGCCCCCTAGTGGTCAAAAGGCAAACCGACGTAAGGTAAGGCCCATCGCCACTCGCATCGGCTCTGGCAGTGAGCCACGGGCGCGCGCGCACCCCCTAGTGGTCAAAAGGCGAACCGACGTAAGGTAAGGCCCATCATCACTCGCATCGGCTCTGGCGGCGAGCCACGGGCGCGCGCACCCCCTAGTGGTCAAAAGGCAAACCGACGTAAGGTAAGGCCCATTATCACTCGCATCGGCTCTGGCAGGGAGCCACGGGCGCGCGCCCCCTGGTGGTCAAAAGGCAAACTGACGTAAGGTAAGGCCCATCATCACTCGCATCGGCTCTGGTGGCGAACCACGGGCATGCCCCCTAGTGGTCAAAAGGCGAACCGACGTAAGGTAACGTCGTTTCGCCCACCCGTGCCATTCTGCTGTAGTGAAAATGTGGCGGCTGGTCGGGAACCGGTTAATAAATACGTTACTAGTCTTTTATCACACTATGGAGGGGCCCTTCTCTTCTTTTCTTACTTGATTATCGCCATTTCGAGTCTTGGTTGGCAAGTTCAATGGTTGACTCCAAGTGAGCGTTGGGGACATTGAGTGAAGGCTCTGGAATGATTTTTACATACATGACTTCTCTTGAGAAAGAGGGTCGTGTTAATCCGGTAAGCAGATACTTTATTGCACCTGGGTGTTGGCGGTTGCTGGCAACATGGACCTGCTGTTAAACTCATCTTAAAAGCATTTCAACAAAGATTCACTGGATTTAATTATTGGGACTTTTTTTTCGACTTTAGAACACTTTTTTGGATTTTTCAATAATTGATTTTGTATAAGAAATTTATTAGGTCACAATCCGCAGTCATTTATGTTTTTAGCACAGCACTAGTTTTTACATAAGTGAAAGGGGTGGTCCAGAAACAGTAAGGTTGGGGTGGAGTGCTAGTAGATGTTGATTGTCCTCCAGCTAGGAAATGAGGCAGGCTTTAGCTGACTTGCCCCAGCTTACAATGTACACTGTGAGACGCTTGCAGTGTGCAGTAAAATCAGAGAAAGCAATTTCAGTCCAGGTGAATGGTGAGGCTGGAGTCCAGCTTTAAAGGACAGCTACAGAAAGCCCAACTCCAAGGCAAAACATAGGAAGTTGAAGCTTCAGGATTAAATTAACGCTATACAAGTACACTATAGTAACCCTTTAAAAATAATCAACTTTTTCAAGTGTTACGTAACCAGCAAAGGAAACTGCGTCTGACTTGGCTTCAAATGAAGCTATGCATATGAAAAAAACGATACCCATCATTTACCAGTTCAAATCCGTCAGCTGCGAGGAGTTTTCTGGATCAAAGAGCAGAGAAACTTAAGTGAAATCAGATCTATTTTTTCAGTATTGCCATATGGAATATATAAGGCAAAACAGCGTAATGGTCGAGGCTGGGTGCAGCTGGCTAGACAGACCAAATCACATAATTGCTTAATTTCACTTTACAAAAATGTCCAATGCATTATCCTTTCGGGAAGGTCAGAGGTTAAACACTTGACATGTTCACACCCCGGTGACTAGTCCTTCCAGACTAAAGCTCATAATCTTCTTTCTGATCTCTTCGATCGTACGGTCATTTTTTTTAAATACATCTGATAAAAGTAAAAGTAACTAAAAACTTTATAAAATTGATTATTTGGATTGTTTTTGTGGTACAAGAATAATTTTCTAGTGTGCCAGTTCTTACCAAGTTACTAAACTTCAACCAAAGTAAAAAAAAAATGGATTCAAAAAGCCAATCAAAAGTTAAAGTGGATCTTCATTGCATCTGAGCACTACAAACCAAAAACACTATTTAATTCATTTTTAATATTCAAAGCAAACTCCCCCATCCATCCATATCTCCATGCTTTATTTTGGTGAGAAATCACTTTGAAAAATGCCTCCCTAGCATTTCTGGCCATGGCCATCTTGAGTAAGGGCAAATGATTCACGTAGCATTTACTTCATTGCCCTTAACTTAAGTATGCAGGCGGGAGAGTGTGCTTAGCTGAGAAAACCCCGCCTCCTCTCCTGAAGACTCCTGGGATGTATGTTATCACTTGCCTAGGCAGGAAACCAGGAAGTAACTGAAGAAATGTAAAAAAAAAAAAAATGCTTAAAACGTAAATATGATATACTTTCCTATCTATTTACTAATGCTAGCAGCATGAAGATTAGAAATAATCAATGTTGATTGGGAGAGTGAAGTTTCACTTTAAAGTAGTTCTAAAGCCATAAGGTTTTTTTTTTTTTTAACTTAATTGGTTCCCGATCGGCTCACGCAGATATACTGCAGCAGAATGGCTCTCCTGGGCGAAATCCCGTATATATATGGCTTTGCCCAGGAGAGCCACCAGTGGGGGCGCGAGCCCCTCCGGAGGCACGCACGCCCACCCGCTGCACAGTGGGGGACCCAATGCGTGTGGCCAGCGGGCGCGATCGTAAACACACAAATCCCTGTGCTGTCAGAGGAGAGAAGA
This sequence comes from Aquarana catesbeiana, assembly GCF_042186555.1. NCBI lineage: Eukaryota > Metazoa > Chordata > Amphibia > Anura > Ranidae > Aquarana > Aquarana catesbeiana. Next base: position 57,517,563 of record NC_133330.1, on the reverse strand, counting down.
TAGATTGTGTGTTCCTATAAAGTAGTTAGTAATAGTTAGTCCCATCCCCACACAGTTAGAACACACACAAGGGAACACACAGTTAACCCCTTGATTGTCCCCTAGTGTTAACCCCTTCCCTGCCCGTGACATTTATACAGTAATCAGTGCATATTTATAGCACTGATCGCTCTAAAATACCAATGGTCCCAAAAATGTGTCAAAAGTCTCCCATCTGTCCGTCACAATACCACTAAAAATAGCAGATCACCGCCATTAATAGTATAAAATTAAAAATCAAATAAATAAAAACGCCATAAAAATGTCATAAGTCTTTCCCCTATTTTGTAGACGCTATAACTTTTGTGCAAACCAATCAATATACGCTTATTGTGATTTCTTTTACCAAAAATATGTAGAAGAATACATATTGGCCTAAACTGATGAAGAAATGTGTTTTTTAAAAAAAAATTGGGGGATAGTTATTATAGCAAAAAGTATATATATATATATATATATATTTTTTTTTTTTTCAAAATTGTCGCTCTTGTTTATAGTGCAAAAAAAATACAGAAACGCAGAGGTGATCAAATACCACCAAAAGAAAGCTCTATTCGTGGGAAAAAAAGGACGTCAATTTTGTTTAGGTACAGTGTCGCACGACCGCACAACTGTCAGTTAAAGCGACGCAGTGCTGTATCGCAAAAAATGGCCTTAATTAAGGTAAAAAATTTTTGTGTCCAGAATCCCCTTCCAACCCACCCTTATACTTACCTGAGCCCGATCCTGAAAGTGCAGATTGATAGCAGTGGAAGCCATTGGCTCCTACTGCTGTCAATCAAATCCTATGATGTATGATGGGGGGGGGGTTGGGAGTTGAAGAGGGGGGGGTCAAAACCCACTGTCTGTATCTATGAATGCAGGCAGCAGGGCTCAGGATCAAGCACCCCCTTCCCCAGCAAGGGGCTTTCTAGGGGGTAATCGGAAGGCAGGAAGTGCCAGGAACACTGGCGGGGGACCCGAGCAGAGAAGGATCGGTGCAGGAAGATATAACATGTTTGTTATTTAAAGAACATTTTTTTAAAGGTTTAGAAACAATACAATGTGGAACTACACTATATCTGAGCGCCACAAAATGAAAATTCAATTCATTTTTCATTTTCAAAGCTAACTCATCATCCCATTCATTGTCTGCATGCTTTATTTTTGTTGAGAAATCACCCCCCCCCCACCCCCCTTACTGTAGATGACTACAGCCATCTACAGTAAGAGGAGAGATGATTCATGTAGCATTTACTTCCTGGAATCCATCTACCCTTAGCTCAAGCATACAGGCAGAAAGGTGTGGCTTAGCAGAGAAAGCCCCTCCTCCCCTCCTTCAGATAAAAAAAAAAAAAAAAAAATGCCCATGAAGATTCATGGGATGTATGACATAATTTCAGCCTAGGCCAGAGACCAGGAAGCAACTGAAGAAAAGTTAAAAAAAAAAAAAAAAAAAAAAAAAAGTTTAAAACAAGTAAATACCGTATTTAATCGGCCTACAACACACACTTTTTTCCCCTTAAAATCAGGGGAGAATTGTGGGTGCATGTTATACGTCGATCCCCGCTGACTGTGAGGGGGAGAGGAGCGAAATACAATACACATAGCCGAGTGTACTGTGTACTCTGCTAGGCTCGGCTCCGCTTGTAAATTTTGGTTATAGTAATTGTGGAAAAGACTGATATCCTCTGTCAGCTTCGAAAAGATTCTACACTTCAAATAATGCTGTAAACTAGGGATAATAGCTGTTTCATACCCTGTAAAGCCTTGTGTTTTCCATATATCCGTGAGGGCAAGTAACACCTTTCCTCCTGCAGTAGATGATCCGGCCTGCAAATGAAGCAAAAGACTCATCATACATTCATACAATGCCAGTTATAGCTTTTCTAAAGTTCCAAGACAGGCAGACAGAATTCCCCTATTGCGCCCCTGGAGCTGCGCTATACACCAGTGTTCATTTTGACATCAATTCTCAATTTAGTTTTAGTTATAGTCTTTTGAACAAAATGCCATTTTAGTTTTAGTCCTATTTTAGTCATCTGAATTGTTTTAGTTTTAGTCGACTAAAACTTTCAGTACATTTTAGTCTTCTAAAATCTAAAGGGCTTAGTTAAATTGTAAAGCTTTATTTAAGCATTTCTTCAAAATTGCCAACACCATTATATACTCCTGGAGTAAAAATCGAATTGCATGTTATTATTTATGGTATTAGGGTTTAATTATGCACTACAGACACAGATTTAGCTGTTGCGTTATATAATGTCTTTATAAATAAAACCAAGTTTCATAAACAAACAAATATATCGCTTTTTGACAAGCAGAAGTACAACTTGAAAATATAAAAAACCCAAAAAAAACTTTAAACTCTATTGGCTGTGATGCCATTGCACATATTACCTGAATATATTACCAACATTAAATATTAAGAAAAAAACAAGAAAAGCCTTTTTCTTATTTTATTTTTCTTTATCAGCTTAGTAGATTGCCCCCTACAAATTCTTTTGTGGTATTGCAGTGTTCATTTTGATGTCAAATTTCAATTTAGGTTTAGTCATAGTTTTAGGCCTCATGTACACTTCTGCTGGTAAACGGATGTTTAGGAGCAGTTGGGCGTTTTTTTCAGCTGCCCCTGAACTCTCCTCTGTTATCTTATCAGTACATGTACACAGGGTCGTTTACAGTCGTTTCCAGGCAGTTGAGTTTAGAGGCATTTTTTTGGAAAGCAAAAAAAATGCGTTCAGGGTGGATGTTCAGAGGCATTTGAAACGCCAATTGCCTGTAAAAGCTTGTAAACGCATGTAAACGTGGTAACTGACATTTAGCCGAGTTTCATTTACAGGCGTTTTTAATGGAGATACATTTTTAACTATTTGAAGAAAAAAACTTTTTTATTTTAAAAACGCTCTTAAAAACGCAAACGCGGCAAAACGTGGCATGTTAACGCGGCAAAACGGATGTTTTTAAACGTCGCTTACTATCTGTCAAGTTAAATCTTTTAGGGGAGGTTTTAAAACGTCCCGTGTACATTAAACCTTATGCCGCGTACACACGGCTGGACTTTCCGACAGAAAAAGTCCGATGGGAGCTTTCGGTCGGACATTCCGACCATGTGTATGCCCCATCTGACTTTTTCTGTCGGCATTACCGACGGACTCAGACATAGAACATGTTCTAAATCTGTCCGTCGGAAATGCAGACAGAGTTTAGCCCGTTCGCAAAAAATATTTTCATTGACAAAATAAACACTGCTATACACTTGTAGACAAATTCACTTTAACCTCAATTCCTAGTGCAATCCATAAAGGTGCAAAACAATATATGAACAAATAGATAAATAACGTAATTAATAAATAAATACATTGGGGGTTATTTACGAAAGGCAAATCCACTTTGCACTACTACTGCACTTGAAATTGCACTGAAAGTGCACTTGGAAGTGCAGTCGCTGTAAATATGAGGGGTAGATCTAAAATGAGGGGAAGCTCTGCTGATTTTATCATCCAATCATGTGCAAGCAAAAATGCTGTATTTTTATTTTCCTTGCATGTCCCCCTCGGATCTACAGCGACTGCACTTCCAAGTGTACGTTCAGTACAATTTCAAGTGCAGTTTGCACTTGTAGTGCAAAATGGATTTGCCTTTAGTAAATAACCCCCACTGCGCTTCAAATCTATAAGTGCTGTGTGCCCATTAAACATTCGTTTTGTGCAATGTGAAAATAATAGATCAAGATGCAACTATTGTCAACAATATCTCTTCTATATAGCAAGCACTTTATATACACTGGATGAACTTTATTTCAAGGTTGAAGCACTGCGATGAACTATGAATGTACATTATGGTTGGAGCACTGATGAACTGCAAAGGCAATTTGAGAAGAGATATCGTTGACAATAGTTGCATCTTGATCTATTATTTGAAGATCGCACAAAATGAATGTTTAATGGGCACACAGCACTTATATATTTGAAGCACAATGTTTTTTTTCCTTGTCAAAAGAAGTTTATTGAGTATACAATGTTATAAAGATACATAAAGTAAGTTTACAAGGATCTATAAAGTAAGCTCATTGTTTTACAGTAGGGTTTATATAGGTAAATATCATGAAATTTCAAATATTAAACATTGGGTTCACGTGAACCTAAATTAAAGATATATATCATTTCCTTAGTTACTTTTGTAGGTATTTAAATGATTTATACCTACTATACATATTGTTTACAAGTAGAGTGTATATAGGTCAAATAAATTCTGATAATGAGCTTTAATCGTAAGGTGGAGAAAAGGAAAGAGAAAGAAGAAAAAGGGTTGAAAGGTAGAGGTATGGTCCACAAGGTTGTCCCGCTCATCAGTTTATTATTCTTTTTAGTTCTCTTTGAAGCCTTAGAATGGGTGTCTCTGTAAGTCATTTAATCTGTTACCATGGCAACAGGACAGAGTCATTGAAGTTTGACAGGAACTGTTGTTTTATCCAAGGATGCCAAAGTTTTTCAAATTTTGGAATTTGATTTTGATCGATGGCTACCATCTTAGCATGGGACATTGTATTATTCATTCTGTGAATTGTTTCTGCTAGTACCAATGTAGGAGATTTCCATGCCTTGGCCACTGTTTGTTTTGCAGCCGTTATTAGTTGGATCATAAGTTTGAATTGAGAGAGTGTTAACCATTCCGGTTTTAGATTAAGTAAAGTTAAATATGGATCTGGTTGTATTATTTTTTTAAATATTTTAGATGCAATCACGAAGACTTCCTTCCAGAAGGTTTGGATTACTGGGCACGTCCACCATATGTGTAAATATGTGCCTATTTCTGGGCATCCTCGAAAACAAAGAGCTGAGGTATTAGGTGAATATTTTGCCACTCTAGCGGGTACAAGGTACCAGCGAGTTAGGACTTTATAATTTGTCTCCAGTGCTAAGATGTTGGGTGAAGATGACTTAGATGTGAGCCATATGTTAGACCAGTCCGTGTCTTCTAAAGTTCGTCCCAGGTCCTCCTCCCACCTCTGAACGTAAGAGGGTCTATTAAGATTTGCTACTCCATATAATTGATCATAAAGTGATGAAATTGTACCTTTAGCAAATGGATCTTTTGTACAGATTGATTCAAAAATGGATAATTGGGATAATGGTGTATCCCCCTTTAGGAATGGTGTATAGAAATTTTTGATTTGGAGATATCTAAATATCTCAGAGTTTGGTAGATCATATTTTTCTCTAAGCGATGGGAATGAAAGGAATGATTTAGATGCTATGAAATCATTTAGTGTCTGAATGCCTGATGTTGTCCAAGCTTTAAAAGAATTTGGGTAGATCCATGCCGGATAAAAGGCCGGATTTCTGATAAAAGAAAGGAGAGGATTGTGTGGAGATTGTAACTGATATTTGGTTTTTAGTTTATCCCAGAGAGATAAGAAGTGTTTAGTTATGGGATTATGAATTTTAAAGCGGTCTTTAGGATCAAGCCATAATAAATTTGATATTAATAGAGGGTCATTTTCTGAAGCTTCTATAAATACCCATAATGGGATTTCCTGTTTTGCATGGTATTTGGACAGACTGGCCAAATGTGCTGCTCTGTAGTAGTTAGTAAAATTAGGGTATCCCAGGCCTCCTTTATTTTTGGGAAGATGTAGTGTGTGTATAGGTATACGTGGTTTAGAAGAGCCCCATATAAACGAAGTTGCTCTTTTTTGTACTATTCTCAAAAAATAGGAAGGAATTGGAATAGGGAGGACTCTGAATAGATAAAGCAATTTGGGTAGAATAGTCATTTTGATTGCATTAATCTTCCCTATCCAGGATAAAGGAAGTTGCGACCATTGTTTTATTAGATTTGTGATCTGTCTTAATACAGGAGGATAATTGGTTGAGAATAAGTCAGAATGAGATGCTGTTAAATGAATTCCAAGATATGGGATTGATTTTTCTGCCCATGTGAATGGGAGTGCAGCCCTAGCCGGGATCAATTCCATGTTTGTGAGTGAAATATTAAGCACTAGGCATTTCTTAGGATTAATCATAAGGCCGGATAGGGCTGCAAATCCATCAAGAGCTGGTATTAAGTTAGGACCAGAGACCTGTGGTGATGATAGAAAAAGTAATATATCGTCTGCAAATATACATAATTTGTGTGTAATACCTCCTACTTCAATGCCAGTTATAGTTTGGTTTGTTCTGATGTATTGGGCCATGGGTTCGAGTATAAGGGCAAATAATAAGGGAGATAATGGGCAACCCTGTCGGGTACCTCTTTCGATATTAAAGGCTTCAGATTTGTATCCAGCATATTTTATATAGGCTTTGGGTTTATTATATAATGCTTTGATCCATGTTAAAAAGTGGGGTCCAAAACCCCATTTTTGTAATGAATATTGCATATATTGCCAGGATACTGTGTCAAATGCCCTCTTAATATCGAGAGATAGAAAACATAAAGGGATTTTCCGTTTTTTAGCAATATGTGCCAATAACACTGCCCTGCGTATATTATCGCCTGCCTGTCTATTTGGCATGAAGCCTACTTGATCTCTATGTATTAATTTTCCTATAATGCTATTGAGGCGTTTTGCTATTATTTTTGCTAATAATTTAATATCAAGGTTTAACAGAGAGATGGGCCGATAATTCACACAGGAAGTATCATCAGAAAGGGGTTTTGGGATCATACAAACAATTGCCATTAGTGTTTCTTGCCGAAAAGAATGTCCATCTAGAAGTTTGTTAAAAGTTTCAGTGAGAATGGGAGAGAGTATTTCTGAGAATGTTTTATAGTATAAAGCCGAGTAGCCGTCTGGGCCTGGTCTTTTGTTAAGTTTTAGGTCTTTTATGGCGTTAGCAACTTCATCTACAGTTATAGGCTCATCCAAACTGCTTTTTTGATTCTGAGATAACTCAGGTAAGGTTATTTGTGAGAAGAAGGATTCAGCCTCTGTAGGATTAAATTCATTGTTTGTCTTGTATAAAGTTGCGAGATGTGAGTGAAATTTATGGACTATTTTAACTGGATTACAAGTGTAAACATTTTTTGATAATTTCAAACGTATTGGTTTGAAAGATTTGTTAGTTGAATTTAATGCCCGAGCCAAATATGTACCTGGTTTGTTTGTATTCATGTAGAAATTGTGTTTGGAGCGTTTGAGGGATTTATCAACTGACTCAGTGAGAAATAGATCGTATTCCAATCTAGATTTTTCCAGATGAGATTTTGTACTCTGAGATGGATTATCTTGAAATGATATGTAGGCTGCATTAAAATTGAGTTCTAGTTTTTTTGCTAGATTTTTGCGTTCCCGTTTAAATAGTGCCATTTGTCTTTGTATTGTACCACGCAAGACAGGCTTATGAGCTTCCCACAGTGTTATTGGGGAGATGTCTGTTGTATTATTAATTGATATGTATTCCTTTAAAGCTTGTTCAATGGCCATCTGATGTAGTGGGTGTTTGAGCATTATGTCCGGTAAGTACCACGTTGGGTCATGCGCTTTTGGTATGGCTGAGGCTATAGTAGTGTATACTGCATTATGGTCAGACCACGGAATCGGAATTATATCTGATGCAATAATTTCTGGTATCATTCCTATTGTTAGAAAAATATGATCTATTCTGGTGAAGGTTTGATGAGGGTGCGAGAAATAAGTGAATTTCTTTTTCATTGGGTTACTTTCTCTCCATGAATCTACCAGATTGTATTTGGAAAGAAGTTGAGAAAAAGGTAATCTAGAGGTTATTTTGGATGGTGTAAAAGGTGATTTATCTAGAAATGGGAGGAGGACCTGGTTCGAATCCCCACACATTATCACTGTTCCTATTTTGTGTGTATTAATCACTTGTAATATATGTGAGAGGAATGGTGTAGGTTGTTTGTTAGGAGCGTAGTAGGAAATCACCGTGATTGCTGTATCCATTATATAACCCATGAGTATCAGGTATCTACCTTCTGGGTCTTTAATTTCTGATGATAAGGTGAATGGTGTGGATCGGTGAAATGCAATTAGAGTTCCCCTTTGCTTGGTACAGGCAGAAGCCGTGTAAATTTGTTGATAAAAAGGAGAAATATATTTTGGAGTAGAATCTTTGGTGAAGTGTGTTTCTTGGAGGCATACTATGTGAGCCTTCTTGTTATGGAAAGTACGGAAGGCTTTGGTCCTTTTTTGAGGGACATTTATTCCCTGAACATTCAGGGAAAGTATATTCAGTGGTGACAATGTTTTTTTTGAGCAATTCATTTAATTTATCTCTTTGTTCATATACTGTTTTTCACATTTACGAATTGCACTGGAAATTGAGGTTAAAGTGAATCTGACACTAGGTGCTTATTTACAAGTGTATAGCACAGTACCGGATTTATCATTATCTACCATAACCTATATGGTTATACTGTCATGCTAAATGTACAGAAAATTTTAAAGCATTGGTCCACCATGTGCAAATGCAAAATGCAGTACTATCTATAAGGTTAAAGAAATAGATTTTGTTGCCCGTAGGCCCTGCTGATTTTTGAATCCTTGCTTCTTTTTGCCTCCATGCCTTTGTTTCATAAATAGCACAAGGCTTTTTTACACTCATCCCATGTGTTTTGCTTCAGGCACCATTATTTTTCCCCGGTAGGGGAGTCACACAGGTGTGTGCAGGTGACTTATGTCTTCTCTACCTTCGCCAGCATGATGCGGGTCTTCGCTACATCCAGCGGTGTCGTGACTGCAGCTGCAACCCCACCTGAGCAGGCAAAACACAAATAAGACGTTAAGGACTGTACAGTTCCCACAACCTCTGCCAAGTCATTTTCAGTCTAGATGTTTATATATAAACTACATCAAACACACGAGGGGTCATTCTACTTCCTATTAGAAGAAAAGTTCTCATGTTCTGCGACTTTATTTTTTATACTCGTATTATTTTTTTTCTAACCAGGTTGTATTTAAACATTATATCTAGGGATGCACTGATACCATTTTTTTTTTTTTACAATGAGTACAAGTAGCGATACTTTTTTAGTACTCGCCGATATCAATTACCGATACTTACCGCAACTGTTTTGTTTTCACTTCAGCTGTCAGCAATGGTACAAAGTATTGAAAAGTTTTTTACAAATGAAATAAATTGATTTTTTTTTTAATTTAGCGCTTTTTCAACGTGCAATGTGTAAATATATGTTAATATATATGTATAAAAATATTCACTAACAAATCAAACAAAAAAGAGCTAATTGTTTATCGTTTATAAGATAGATGTGAACAAAAGAAAAACAGCAGGAAAATAATAATTAAAAGGAGGAGAATAGGGAGTTAATTAAGGAATGATTAGAGTAAATTAAGGTTTATTAAGGGGTTAAACAAAGGAACATTTGTTCATCCCTTTCATCTGCAGATGAAGAAACAGAAATATACAAAAAGAAACAATGTTTCTTTTTATTTTAGTGTATCAGGGCTGAGCAATGTTGTTAATAAACATTGCCGGCTTTTTTTTTTTTTTTGACAGCTCCAATTACCGGACTTCTTTAACACAGGGGAGACCCACTGACAGCTCAAAGAGCCGAGCCTGAAAGTATCGGCTTCAGGTATCGGTGCATTTGCACGATACTTGTGCAAATACTCGGTATCGGCACCGATACCGGTACTAGTATTGGTGCAACCCTAATTATATCCTAGACGCGCATGAATGATAATATCCTAAGGCGGCACCCCTTTTTCTCCAACCATGTAGTTCCAGTCTGATGGCTACATTTTACCTGAACTGCAGAGACTATTAAGGTTCCCCATACTGCCCCTAATGCTCCCCTCAATGCTGCTGGATTTTCAGACATATTTCAAGAGCCTGCATTGTGGGTGTCGGCATGCTATCCTGTATGAAGCACTAACAAGACTTTACAGTACAATAAGTCAACCAGCAAAGAATGAGATGGCTGCATAATAAGTGAGTTGTAGAGAGTCATGTGATTCCTCACTGAAAGCTCTTTCAGCTCTGCTGCTTGATCTATCCTTAAGAATCCAGCTAAGATGTCATGGCAAAATAAAAGAAACAAATGAATACAAACTGTGTAGATTATAATAGGCTGCTGCTCTCCCCTGGGTTGAAAGTAAAAAAATTGCTCAATTCTGAATGTGTTGATGGAGGAATCCCTTCCATGGAGGTATTGTATTCTGGCAAGGGGAGGTTTCCCAGCCCTCAGAATACAATGATCAAAAAAAAAAAAAAAAAACAGGCTTGGTTGTACTGATCCGTCATGGCTGGCCTAAGGGTGGTAGAGTGGCTTAGTGGTTAGCACTTATGCCGGACAGCACTGGGGTTCTTGGTTCGAATCTTGGCCAGGACACTATCTACATAGGGGTTTGGCAGTTCTCCCCCATGCTTGGGTGGGTTTCTACCTGGTGGGATCTTTGGCTATGGTCTAAATTTGCACCAGTATGTGTGTACAGTTTGGCTATGCATGTGTTATCAAATTCTGCATGCCAGTCCCAATAATGGGTTATTGTGGAGGGTTAAGGAAAGAACTGGTGACCCACCTCGAAATACAATTCATCAATAACAATTCTATGGAAAAGGGCTTTCAAACATATTGGACATGATGCCCAAAGAGTCAGATATGACTAAATGGATACATACAATATCTCACAAAAGTGAGTACACCCTTCACATTTTTATAAATATTTTATTATATCTTTTCATGTGACAACACTGAAGAAATGACACTTTGCTTCATTGTAAAGTAGTGAGTGTACAGCTTGTATAACAGTGTAAATTTTCTGTCCCCTCAAAATAACTCAACACACAGCCATTAATGTCTAAACTGCTGGCAACAAAAGTGAGTACACCCCTAAGTGAAAATGTCCAAATTGGGCCCAATTAGTCATTTTCCCTCCCCGGTGTCGTTAGTGTTACAAGGTCTCAGGTGTGAATGGGGAGCAGGTGTGTTACATTTGCTGTTATCGCTCTCACTCTCTCCTTTACTGGTCATTGGAAGTTCAACATGGCACCTCATGGCAAAGAACTCTCTGAGGATTTGAAAAAAAGAATAAAGTTGGCCAAGGCTATAAGAAGATTGCCAAGACCTTGAAACTGAGCTTCAGCACAACCATACAGAGGTTTAACAGGACAGGTTCCACTAAGAACAGGCCTTACCATGGTTGACCAAAGAAGTTGAGTGCACGTGTTCAGCGTCATATCCAGTGGTTGTCTTTGGGAAATAGACATATGAGTGCTGCCAGCATTGCTGCAGAGGTTGAAGGGGTGGGGGTCAGCCTGTCAGTGCTCAGACCATACGCCGCACACTGCATCAAAATGGTCTGCATGGCTGTCGTCCCAGAAGGAAGCCTCTTCTAAAGATGATGCACAAGAAAGCCCGCAAACAGTTTGCTGAAGACAAGCAGACGAAGGACATGGATTACTGGAACCATGTCCTGTGGTCTGATGAGACCAAGGTAAACTTATTTGGTTCAGATGGTGTCAAGCGGGTGTGGCGGCAACCAGGTAAGGAGTACAAAGACAAGTGTGTCTTGCCTACAGTCAAGCATGGTGGTGGGAGTGTCATGGTCTGGGGCTGCATGAGTGCTGCCGGCACTTGGGAGCTACAGTTCATTGAGGAAACCATGAATGCCAACATGTACTGTGACATACTGAAGAAGAGCATGATCCCCTCCCTTCAGAGACTGGGCCGCAGGGCAGTATTCCAACATAACAACCCCAAACACACTTCCAAGATGACCACTGCCTTGCTAAAGAAGCTAAGGGTAAAGGTGATGGACTGGCCAAGCATGTCTCCAGACCTAAACCCTATTGAGCATCTGTGGGGCATCCTCAAATGGAAGGTCTCTAACATCCACCAGCTCTGTTATGTCATCATGGAGGAGTAGAAGAGGACTTCAGTGGCAACCTGTGAAGCTCTGGTGAACGCCATACCCAAGAGTGCTCAGGCAGTGCTGGAAAATAATGGTGGCCACACAAAATATTGACACTTTGGGCCCAATTTGGACATTTTCACTTAGGGGTGTACTCACTTTTGTTGCCAGCGGTTTAGACATTAATGGCTGTGTGTTGAGTTATTTTGAGGGGACAGCAAATTTACACTGTTATACAAGCTGTACACTCACTACTTTACATTGTAGCAAAGTGTCAATTCATCAGTGTTGTCACATGAAAAGGTATAATAAAATATTTACAAAAATGAGGAGTGAGGAGCGTACTCACTTTTGCGAGATACTGTACATACATTCTGATTAATGTTTATTGATTCAACATTACTACATTACACTGGTATTATCAGAAATAATGTCAGTGTATATAAAATAGTAACAGTTTGCAATTACTTTTTAGACTAATACTAGGTGATTGGTCGCTGATCGGGAGTCGGTCGGCTGCTGGTTTTCCAGAGTGCAAGTCCGACAGACTGACATACACACGGGCAGAATGTCAGCTGATTTTTGTTTTTTTTTGGCCTGGCAAATGTCTCCTGACATTCTGCCTGTGTGTACGGGGGAATTACACTTGTGGACATTGGGAAGATTTTCCCCCCTCACAGATAGCTGAAAGATCACTGGTGCCAGTGGGAACTTATCTGAGAAGAAGACATTGCTCATGGAACCCCTAGCAATCTCTGGAGGAACCCTAGTTGAGAAACCCTGCTCTAAACAAATGGTGATACTGATACAATTTCTCCAAAACAACCACCTGCAAGAAACATTTTTTTGACTGATACCTCAACCATTAGCACTCGTTTTTGTTTCTAAAAAGTTGCAAATGTTTCTGTCTGTGGAATTGTCGTCAAATTGCAATATCTGCATTTGGCAAGGCTACAAAAAAAGAGCTTCTTTCTGGAGAACTCTTCTAAAACGAGGGAGTGTATGGTAGCAAGGGAGCCTTAGAGAGCCAATAGGAGGAGACCTGTGAATTCTGAAGGCACTGTTCCCTTTCCTTAATCTTGCTGCATACCTTCTGAGCCAACGTTCAGCAGATGGAAAGGTTCTGGGATGTTGGAGCTGATCTGTCTCCAAGAACATTCACAAACGATCAAACAATGCAGCTATTCTCATAGACATATTCCCTTTGAATTGATGGTGAAATGTCAGAGTTATGTTTAGCATGTTGACTTTATGAACTCCTGTCACAAGGTTGTAAGAAGAGAGAAGGACGGTGGTAGAGGAGACTGGGGTCACCGTTTAATCACCAGCTGTCCACCTGGCTTTGTATCCGCTAGGGAGACTATTACAGAGATTGCTACAAGGTTTCCAAAACAATGCCACAGTTACTATGACATCATCACAAGCACATACCGTATCTATCAAAACATATATAAAATTAGAGCAATTAAAGGTACACTTAGAAATAAAAAACAAAGACATAATATATATATATAGGACACCATGCTTGCCTGCCCAGTGTGGTCTACCTGGCTTTTTATGTACCAGGTCACCCATCTGCTGAAATCCCCGCCATTTGCTAGTTATGGGAACACCATTTGGAAGTGTAGTGGGAATTCCTAACTCCACCCACTTCACTGATACCTAAGGCCTCTTTCACACATTTGGGATTCCCTACTGCCCCTCTGAAAACTGATCCTCAGTGGAGGCAGTCAGCATTGCATACTAGCCTATTATGTGTCACTTACCTGCAAACGAAGCCTGCGATGTCCCCACTAGTGGCTGCATCCATCTTCGCCCCTCTTCTTTCCGGGGCCACAGACTCCGGCCCTGTGACTGGCTGGAGCCACGTGACTCATGTGTGCGGAAGCCGTCAGTCACGGCACTTGCGAGTGAAGAAACGGCTCGGAGGTCCACTTCTTCACAGTGCATGCGCCGATGACATCATCGGTGCACTACAAGGTAATTAGCTCCTTAAAGGCGCATGTTTAGGAGATATTTCCACTATCTATAGGTAAGCCTTATTCTAGGCTTACCTATAGGTAAAAGTCACAATCAGAGGTTTACAACCACTTAAATCAGCTGGTTGGCTGATCAAAAAAAACAAAACTATTTATCTATGGCCAGATTTACTGCCAGGATCAGCTGGTAAAGACAAATGGAAAACTGTCTAAAAAAAACCCAAATGCAACCACCACATCTAAGAACTGGACAACTAATATAGATTACATTTTTATTTTGCGTGTACAGAACTCCTTCAGGTTGCCATATTGCACTGATTTTTATAGAAAATAACAGCATCTGCAAATTAAAAAAAGGTTATGCATAGTTACATAGTAGGTGAGGTCAAAAAAAGACACAAGTCCATCAAGTCCAACCTATGTGTGTGATTATATGTCAGTATTACATTGTATATCCCTGTATGTTGCGGTTGTTCAGGTGCTTATCTAATAGTTTCTTGAAACTATCAATGCCCCCCCGCTGAGACCACTGCCTGTGGAAGGGAATTCTACATCCTTGCCGCTCTTACAGTAAAGAACCCTCTACATAGTTTACAGTTAAACCTCTTTTCTAACTTTAATGCGTGGCTACGCGTCTTGTTAAACTCCCTTCTGCAAAAAAGTTTTATCCCTATTGTGGGGTCACCAGTACGGTATTTGTATATTGAAATCATATCCCCTCTCTAGCGTCTCTTCTTCAGAGAGAACAAGTTCAGTGCTCGCAACCTTTTCTCATAACTAAGATCCTCCAGATCCTTTATTAGCTTAGTTGCCCTTCTTTGTACTCGCTCCATTTCCAGTACATCCTTCCTGAGGACTGGTGCCCAGAACTGGACAGCATACTCCAGGTGCGGCCGGACCAGAGTCTTGTAGAGCGGGAGAATTATCGTTTTATCTCTGGAGTTGATCCCCTTTTTAATGCATGCCAATATTCTGTTTGCTTTGTTAGCAGCAGCTTGGCATTGCATGCCATTGCTGAGCCTATCATCTACTAGGACCCCCAGGTCCTTTTCCATCCTAGATTCCCCCAGAGGTTCTCCCCCCAGTGTATAGATTGCATTCATATTTTTGCCACCCAAATGCATTATTTTACATTTTTCTACATTGAACCTCATTTGCCATGTAGTTGCCCACCCCATTAATTTGTTCAGGTCTTTTTGCAAGGTTCCCACATCCTGCGGAGAAGTTATCGCCCTGCTTAGCTTAGTATGCTATATTATTATTTTTTTTTTTATATATAATTGTTTTCCCACAAAAGTGGAGTTATCCTGTAAGCTAATTACAGCCTCATATAGTAAATGAAAACTTATTTTAGTTTTCATTTGAGGGTTGTACACACATAAGGAAACAAGATAGGTAATGAATGCTATTTACAGAGTTGATAATTTATGGCTTTGGCTGGTGAGATGAAATTTGTCGGAAAGGTGAGGTTTGGCTTTAAATAAACTCCGCATTAATCAGTGATGTCATATTTGTTGCTCCTCCACTGGCCAGATGATTGGTCCCCCATTGCTGCTCTACACAGGAGGTTTGTCAGCCTGCAGGCACTGGCAGTGAATTTCTCCCAGTCTCCTGACAGCTGTTAATCTGCAGGGCTGTCAGAGCTGTCACCCAGCCTGTGAATCATGGCCTTCCTGCAGGAGTCATAGAAAGCCCTGAAGAGCAGCTGGGGGCAGACAGCTGCACAGTCCTCTACCGAGCCTTCCTCTACCGAGCCTTCACAAAGGACCTCTCTCTCTCCCCTTCCTGCACATTACAGGCTCGGGTGACTGACAGCTCTTCTGTTTTCAACAACGCAAATTTGTCAAAAAACAAATTGCTGTCTTTCAACCTCCAACACCTTTTTTTTTTTTTTAACTGAATACGTTCTCTGGAGTGACCTCTGTGATACAAAACAAGAGGAGCTGTCACTGTTAGAAACATTGCTGGGTAAACAGGAACCTTGTTGGCTGACGTGGAACTGCAAGTTTCAGCATGCCTAGCTCCAAAAAAACACAGCTGGGCCACTCAGTCATCGATGGTCATACATGAAAGAATGCTCAACAATGGTCTATTACAGAGCTCAAAAACTTTTATCATTTTATATATATGGAAATACTCTTCTCCCAACTTTTTTAATCAATAACACAACTATCAGTCTCTCTTATATAAAAGAGAAGAGCCAGCAACTCCAAAGTCATTGATGCAAAAATGTATTGGCCACATATGAGCATTAAAAAGCAAATAGCTGACGCGTTTTGGCGTAAGCCCTAGTCCAGGGGTAGGCAACCTAGGGCCCTCCAGCTGTTGTGGAACTACATTACCCATGAGGCATTGCAAGGCTGGCAGTTAACAATTACTCCCAGAGGCATGATGGGACTTGTAGTTCTGCAACAGCTGGAGGGCCCCAGGTTGCCTACCCCTGCCCTAGTCCCTCTTGCTGAGGTGCTAGGTGTAATCCAGGACTCTGACCTTTCCTTTAGCCCCACATCCAATCATTGTCCAAATCTTGCCACATTTAGCTCCGTAACAGTTCTAGAACCGCTTGCCACCCAGGCCAATTCTGACACTTCTCTCCTACAAAAAAATCTTTTTTTTTTGCTAGAACATTACTTACAACCCCTAACTATATATATATATATATATATATATATATATATATATATATATATATATATATATATATATATATATATATATATATGCAGAGGCTCTGGAGAATAAAATGGTGGGTGTTGCAATTTTTTTATGTCACATGGTATTTGTGCAGTGGTCTTTTAAACGCAAATTTTTTTTAAAAAAATACACTTTAGTGAATTTTAGTCCACACAAACAAATACTATATAATACCCATTTTTGGTAATATCTAAAATAAGACTTTATGCTGAGTAAATAGATACCCATCATGTCACACTTAAAAAATGCATACGCCCCGTGGAACGGCGCCAAACTATGGTACCTAAAAATCTCCATAGGCGGCGCTCACTCCTCCTTCTACAAAAGGAGATAGTACAGAAAGTTATCAGCTCACAAGATCTCTGCCAGAAACAACGGGTACTCTTAGATAGACAGATAACACTCTCAATGTTTTTTGTTTTTTTTAAAGACCAAAAGGGAGAAAGTAAGAGAAGTTGTTTGTTAAGGTACACATACACTATATTACCAAAAGTATTGGGACGCTGCCTTTACGCACACATGAACTTTAATGACATCCCAGTCTTAGTCTGTAGGGTTCCATATTGAGTTGGCCCACCCTTTGCAGCTATAACAGCTTCAACTCCTCTGGGAAGGCTGTCCACAAGGTTTAGGAGTGTGTCTATAGGAATGTTTGATCATTCTTCCAGAAGCACATTTGTGAGGTCAGGCACTGATGTTGGACGAGAAGGCCTGGCTCGCAGTCTCTGCTCTAATTCACCCCAAAGGTGTTCTATCGGGTTGAGGTCAGGGCTTCGTGTAGGCCAGTCAAGTTCCTCCACCCCAAATCCATTTTTTTATGGACCTTGCTTTGTACACTGGTCCAAATCATTTGGTGGAGGGGGGATTATGGGGTGGGGGTTGTTTTTCAAGGTTGGGCTTGGCTCCTTAGTTCCAGTGAAGTGAACTCTTAAGGCGTCAGCATACCAAGACATTTTGGCCAATTTTATGCTCCCATCATCTTTGTGGGAACAGTTTGGGGATGGCCCCTTCCTGTTCCAACATGACTGCACACCAGTGCACAAAGCAAGATCCATAAAGACATAGATGAGCGAGTTTGGGGTGGAGGAACTTGACTCGCCTGCACAGAGTCCTGACCTCAACCCGATAGAACAGGCATCACAATACTTTTGGTAATATAGTGTACACTTCAAGGAAGGTAAGATCACATTTTTTTTACTGTGGGGAAACAAAGTGTGAATAAGCCTTCAGGAAAGTATGGAAAGGATTGTGACCTCTGTCAAGTTTTTACTGCTTTCTATAGCAGTTTGTGAAAAATGAGGTCTTCCCCAGTTAGGCAAGACTTTGTTGTTTGGCAGAGCTGCATTAATCTCAGAACTGGAAAGACAAGTAAGGCAAACCAGCTCCCTCAAAAGTATTTCATCTGTGTATTTAGCTATTCACCTGGAGTTCAGCTTTAAATATTGAGGAACACGCTGCGCCATTCTGAGACTTGTAGTCCTCTGACAGCTGGTGGGCCACAAACGACCCACAACTGCTCTGAACAAACCATCTTTATGAAAGAATGCTGCATCGAATGAACTTAATACTGTTTCGCTTATTTCCCCCTCTCATGTGTGCCCCCCCCGCTTCCCCGGGTTAACATATAATCCTTTGCACCTGCAAAAGCTCCACAGACTGCAGACTGCCAAGAATCGAGCGTACGGCCCCGCTTCCATGACCAGAGATCCTGGAACGAGAAACAGAAGAGAAATAAAAAAATTAAAAAAAAGGGAAAGTCACTGAATAACTGAGATCATTTGCAATCCTCCACATTTTATGGATGGGAATTGATGTAAGAAGTCACGGGAAATTCTGCGGGTCAGCCTTGGGAAAGCTGGGACTCACCAGCTGTTGTGGAACTACAACCCCCAGAATTCTCTTCCAGACTCCAAGGAACAACAACATGTCTTAAAGGCACCCCCCCCTTGTGTTAAAGTAATTGTAAAAAATCACCTTGTAAAACAACACATTCAGTTTTAAATTGAAATAAAAGGCAAAACATTTGTGTATTGATAAAAAAAAAAATCATTATAAATACCTTTTCCCCCCTGCATTTCAGCTGCATAAGAGCTCGGGGAGGACAAACAGCAGCACACTGAGCTTCCCAGTGAATGGCTGTGCAGGGGGGGGGCGTGTCAGGACAAGTCAGATCATTGGAGGAGAGCAGGCTGAGTTCAAAGAACAGCTAGATAACTGACCAGGCTGTGCTCTTCTGCTTAGTGTGGTCATTTTTTAATAGGAAAGCAGAGGGACTGGCAGGAACACCGGGGACTTCACACAAAGGAAGCAATACAAAGAGAACAGGATACTTTCTCATACAAGTACATGGTACAGTAGGCACATATCAGAAATATGAAATGCTGGGGTAACAAACACTTTAACAAAAAAATATTTATTCTATCCATACTCAGGCACTGCACTCCATTTCATCCTCTGCCACATTTCACTGCCTATTACAGGGCTGAATGACAGCCAGCATCATTCAGCCCCTTCCTGTGATCCTTGGCTGTCATTGACACACCTCCCGGAGATGCATCACCACACCAGTCTTGGCTTATAATACTACAGCCCTGAAAGTCGACCCCCAAAGCTCAAAAAAAAAAAAAAAAAAACCAACAAAAAACAGTGGCATGTAGCCATGCATGCTGATCTATAAAACTTTTAGGTCCCATTCACACCTCACAGACACAACAGACCACGCACGCTTTTTGCGTGTTTAGTTGAGGGCAGCCCATTAATTTCAATGGGCTCCCTTACATGCAAGAAATGCACAAAGAACTCCCTTACACATTTTAAAAATTGAGCCACACCAAAACGCATGGAAGCGCGGTACCACGTGATTTGGCGTGTGCGTTAGCAAGATGCTCTGGGTCTCCAAGGGGGCAGCTCATTTTTGTGCAACACACTGGTCTGAACAAAACCCTAAGCCTTGGTTCACACCAGTGCGGCTTTAAAATGGCACGACTTCAGCACAATTTCAAAGCCGCAGATCAATGGGATTTGCCCCTCTGATTTCATTGCAGCTTGTGACTTCCTTTAACAGAAGTCTATGCAAGTCGCAATGAAATCAGAAAAAAGTAGTGCAGGAACCTTTTAATGAGTTGCGCAATTTGAATGGTTCCATTGTCGGCAATGGGGTGCGACTTTTCATGCAATTTAGAATGGTCAAATCACAGGAAAGATCTCACTGGTGTGAACAAGGGCTAACCCATATAAAAACAAAGCTTTATTTGTTTACTTACACTAAATGGATTTCTACTTTCTGCTAAAGTAGACAGAGGCTAACAGGTGCCCCCTAGGAAGGCTACCTCACCAGTGCCTTCCAAGGAGATCTTGTTTCTCAACTGCAAGGAAAAAAGGCATTTCTTTTTTCAAAATATGACTTTAACGTAATACAAGCGCATGCACGAGATCAGGCGCAAGACCTTCATTTGCGATCTGGCACATGACCTTTCCAGAGACCTCAGTGGGAAAGTTGTTTTTTTTTTTTTCTTTTTCCAGCAGATGATAGCATTTATTGTGTCACTGCATAAGCACGATAAAGTGCAAATGTCATTGGTGGGCTGGCAGAGAAGAAGGAAAAATAGCTGACTGTTGATGGTGGGGTTTTTTCAATCTTTTTTTAATGGCAGTGCAGGTTTCTGTTACATGGGAGGCAGGAGGTTTAATGTGAACCTGTGCTTTCCCATGCAGGATAAAGCAACAGGTTCACCCAATGGTCATCCTTCCCAGTTGCACATCCTTATCTTCCCTTCCTGCTCCTTTTGAGTCCTGAAAGCCAAGAGATGAAACTCTGTGTAAGCTTAAAGTCATAACTCAGGGCAGAGAATATGGAGCTTACACAGGTCTGAGGACTCTCTCCCTTCCCATGTGACAGCATTGGGTGACAGGGTGGCCTGCCGCCAAGCATTGGGTGATAGGGTGGCCAACCACCAAGCATTGGGTGATAGGGCGGCCAACCACCAAGCATTGGGTGATAGGGCGGCCAACCACCAAGCATTGGGTGATAGGGCGGCCAACCACCAAGCATTGGGTGATAGGGCGGCCAACCACCAAGCATTGGGTGATAGGGCGGCCAACCACCAAGCATTGGGTGATAGGGCGGCCAACCACCAAGCATTGGGTGATAGGGCGGCCAACCACCAAGCATTGGGTGATAGGGCGGCCAACCACCAAGCATTGGGTGATAGGGCGGCCAACCACCAAGCATTGGGTGATAGGGCGGCCAACCACCAAGCATTGGGTGATAGGGCGGCCAACCACCAAGCATTGGGTGATAGGGTGGCCAACCACCAAGCATTGGGTGATAGGGTGGCCAGCACTGCTGTCACATGGGAGGAAGGGCAGTGAGTCACATGCCCCCCCATTCTTGGAAGTACCAGGTATTTCTCCTCCCTCCCTCCCAGTGGCCCTGCATGAGCAAACTTCAGGTACACTTTAGTTCACTCTTTAGTAAATTACTCTCCTGGAACAAGCAAGCAGACTGGGAGTTTTGACTTCATCAGCTGTGGAGTTCTTCCAGGTTAGTCATGCACTAAATAGAGAAACATGGGTTCCTGATAACGGAGCTTTCCAAACTTCATTGGCAATGGCAAATCCCGTATATAATGTACTCTTGCCCCTCTAAAAAGCGATCCACTGCCGTCTCACCACCTGCACCATGCCAACCCACTAGGCTGCAACCAGGTTGCACTTGAATAGGTCACATTCGGCAGCAATACCATCTGCTGAATGCAACTTATCAGGCCACAATACATCACAGCGGATGCATGAGTATAGCCCTGAGCGACTGCATTTTTATGTTTTGACTGCTTTTACCACCCCTCCCCTGTATAAATGAGCCCTTATTGCTTGCACATAATCCAATACCAACCAAAGAGAAGATCCAGCCTGGTCACCATGGCACAGTGTTTCTAGCAACACCACTGAATACATTTGCACAAACTTACATCTAACACTAGAGGTCTGTATACCAGAATGCTGCCCTATGTCCAATATTGTCCAGTCCTGAGATAGGGGACAGGTCCACTCAATCCAAAATAAACATTGAAAATTACTGATTGGTTAAAACACACCCTGACACCGAAGAAAGGGGCTAGAAAACTGGTTCTAATTTCTCGGAGAGCCGCACAATTATCATTCGCCCCAGGCACAAACACTTCTGTGGAATGTATGTGTATGACATGCACACTGATCCATAACCTACAGTGTTCAGTGTCATCTCACAATAAAGTAATTATACTGCAATAGAATATATAAGAGATCTGGAATAAGCCTATAATCCCCACTACATAATTCTATTATTGCAGGCTAGCCATGATGTCAGTAATACACTGTAATTACCTGCCATTCATACCTACAGGAGGGGAGGCACTGGTAAACCATTTTCCAAATCATTTTACTGTATAAGGAAAGTTTCAGTTTTCATTTCTTTACACTAGAAAAAAAGTTAACGTAGCACTAAATGCTCAGCAATTTTATTTAACTTAAAAGTAGAACTAAAAGCAAAATAAGGGAGGGTTAAAACCTCTGTCAGTTTTATTTTAATATCTGTGTCCTACTAGGGAGATTTCACTTTACTTCCTGTTCCATGGCCAAAACAGAAAGTGAGAGGAAATCCCTCCAAAGTGACTGTCACCACAACTAGTGTTCCTATTGGAAGACTAGTTTAGTTATACTGTATTCTAAGCAAGCAGGTTTAAATGTCCCACAACATTTTTGCTTCATGTATGTACCCAATACCTATCTATTTTCATGTTCACTGTAAGTTTCTGTTAGCATGGCGCAGGCATGAAGTTCCCTGAACTTCAGGGATGCGCACTACAGATCCCATGACTCCTTGCCCACCCATCACACTGCGCATGTGTGCCCTAGGCACACAATGGACCCTAGTGCATAAGCGTAACCCTAGCATGGCACTCAGGCAGCACACTGCCATGGATCCCGGCCACACTGATCTTGTGCACTCTATGCCCAGCGACTGAGTGGGCAAAATGTGCCTGGCACACTGCACATGTACACCTTCTGAACAACTCATGTGCCTACACAGAAAAAAGAAAAACCTGTTCAAGAGACCATACATCGGGGGGCACCAAAGAGACCCTGCAAGGCAGCAGAGCCACCCTGGAAGAAGTTATGGACACCAAACTTTACAAAGCCAATTTTGCTGCAAAGAATGGCTGCTCATATAAGGGGAAGGAAAGGGAAGGAAGCAAGATAAGGTTTAATAACACTTTAAGTTAAAGTGTATCTAATGCCAAAACATTTTCAAAACTTTAGATAGGGTGTTTTAAAATCATCCGGGATATTCATCTTTTTTTTCTGGTGGCCACTGTCACCAAAACAGATAGTGATGAAACATCCAACATTTTACAGTTTTTATCGAATAGGAGGAGAGGGGAAATCTACCAATGGAGACACCCATCCTAGTAACGCAGAGGGGATTTCCCCGCACTTTGGAGAGGTTTTCACTTATTTCCTGTTGTGTTCCTAAGAAACTATTCCAGAATTCCTGGTTTAAATTTATAGTGAGCTGGTATTCTTTCCAGGAGAGTTGGAGAGTAGAGAAGCAACTTCTTACATAAGATTCCCCCAGAAGGTTTCCCCAGGATCTGCACCAGGAAAATACCAAAATGGACCTTTGGACAGACCCAGAAATGCCCACAAAGTGTTATCTTCTAGTTAGCTAGGCACCAGCTTGGAATCCCCAAGAGGAAAGATCTGGGTCAGCCAACTACGAAAACTTCCTCATGATCCCCACAACAGACAACAGTCTAAAAAAGATTGATGATGACAATAAAGCTGGACTTCAATCACAAAAACTTTCATTCAATGCTGAACTCTGGTATAAGCAAATATCTAAATACAAGAGTAAGGGCCCGTTCACACGGGCTATCTGATCAAGTCCGCCTGAAAAACTGGTGGACCTGATCAGACCCTCCAGTCTCCTCTATAGAATGACGTGTCCACTGAGACCCGCTGCCATCCGATCCTCTCCACCAACAACAGACGGATGGTGGTCCTATTTTCCATCCGTCTGGCAGACCGGATGGGATGGAAATGGACAGGCGGTCTGTTTCCATCAGATTTCCCTATAGGGGAGAGCGGGACTGTCTCCGTGTCCACTCTGCACAGCGGAGCAGACAAGGACCTGTCATCATCCTGCTCAGCGGGGATCAGCAGAGCGATACTCCACTGAGCAAGCCAATTATGTAATGCGGAGGCGCCCATGTAAAAGGAGCCTTATGTTTGTTCTTATTTGAATCTTGGTGTGCTTTGTGTATTTCTTCCAGATCTGTGCAGTAATCCAGTGTGAAAATGTACCTCTGTGCAGGAGCTTCCTGTAATAAAGACCGGTCACTTCTACTCTCTCTCCTTGTGCAGGGTGACTGGTCTTGTCTCCGCCTCTCCTGTAGTTTTCTACAGGAAGCCCTTAGTGGATGAAATCTGCTAAGTCCCTTCCACAGATCAGATGTCCCTGCTACATTTACAAGGTAATGACTTGGTAGTATGCAAAGGCATTTGGTGTACAAAACATGGATTTATGTCCTTTGCTGCTTTTGAATAATATATTCAAAATACATTTTTGTGCCTGGAAGTTTTTAGTATATTCCTCAATAGCCGCAAAGGATATAAATCCAGTTTGTGTGCATCAAATGTCTTTGCAAACGTCATCATACTCATTAAGCTATAAAAAGAGCAGAGCTGTGAGAGGGACCCAACTGGCTCCACCCACTACAGGCTGCCTGCAGAAAACTACAGGAGGGGGCGGAGACAAGACCAGTCACCCTACACAAGAAGGAGCAGCAGTGACCGGTCTTTATTACTGAAACTTTTGCACGCAGGTAAAGCACGGGATTATTGTACTAATCTGAAAGAAATACACAATGGACACCAATATTCATTCATATATGACTTTTGCGTTTAGACAATATTTGTTTTAGCCCAGATTTCAGCTTTAAGAATGTAATCCACTAGATATTCCAATCTGATAAAACGTCCCTGTGTGTACAGGCCGCATGTCTATTTTAATGATGCTAAATATAAATGAT
This sequence comes from Aquarana catesbeiana, assembly GCF_042186555.1. Classification (NCBI taxonomy): domain Eukaryota; kingdom Metazoa; phylum Chordata; class Amphibia; order Anura; family Ranidae; genus Aquarana; species Aquarana catesbeiana. The sequence continues at coordinate 57,492,958 of NC_133330.1, read as the reverse complement.
ACCCTTGGCAGTGCGCCAGCTGATATTAAGTAATCGTTAAACATACAGGAACAAGATGGATGGCACTGGAGGGAGGCGCGTGGGTCCCATATGTGTTCAGTATTTTGCAGGATGTGCTATAGACAAATTCTCTGCGTGTATTTAAAGACAAAAAACACAGAAGAAGTCTTTGATTCGCGTTTGGCTTCGGGAAGCTGGTCCCAACAGGCCACTTATGAATACTTATCCTAGCAGCTTGCGTTTCTGGGGAAACTCTACAGAGGAAGAACTTGTGGCATTGACAAATTGATGGCCGCAGTACAAACACATGACATTCTCTGCACCTGATAGAAGACGGTGCATTAGAATCTGTGCTTTAATGAGCCCTACTGTCATAATCACTTGCTGCAATACTTGGGAATACATTCCGGGTTATCTGGGTACCTGTTTGGTTTGAACGACTTAAAGCGGAACTTCACCCGAAATGTGAAATCCTATTGATTTGGGGGAGCAAGTACCGATTTTATTTGGTACCCACTCCAACTTCCGCAATCCTTACCTAGGTGACGATGGCGTCCCTTTAACATTCAAATTTGGAAGAAATGGAATATCTCAAATTAAACCCGCACTCTCTGTTAGAATTTAGTTTGAGAACAATTTTCTATCCTGCTCAGGGCCAGATTTTCCACTAGGCATATTGGGCATGTGCCTGAAGGCGCCCTTCCTAGAAGGGCGCCCGTGAGTATGAGGTTTTTTTTTTCCCCTCATTCTTTTTTTTTTAACCCTTTCGCTGTCAGGTCCGGATTAAAAGGGTTAAAAGAAAAAAAAAAAAAGAGAAAAAAAGACCTTGCCTTTTAAAACTCACGGGTGCCCCTCTAGGTCCGCGCATTGTACGGACCTGACAGTGGGGGTTTCACACACAATCCACAAGACTCCTGCCTGTCAGATGGATGTATTCGTGCTACTGCACCGCAGCCCGATTGCTTCCAGACACCCCCGGTACCAGGTACCAGCAGTCCTCCCACCATGTATTCCGGGCCCGCTTGCCAATCTGTGGACATGGCAGGTGGAGGGGATGGAGAACAGTGGACACACGTCCGCTCTCCACCCCTTCTTGTTGGTGACCCAGAAAGCAACATGTATGATGTCACTTCCGGGTCACCCTGTCACCTTCCTTGGCTAGCATATCCAGGAAGGGATGTATTGTAATGCAATGTACATTGCAATACATCGAGTGGAGCCCAAACAAGACATGCAGGGTCTAAACCTGTCATCTAAAAATCATCATCAAGAAAAGAATAAAAATTTAAATTTAGCAAAAAAAAACATTTTTTTTTTTTTTTTGCAAAAAAAATAAAGTTATGCCGCGTACACACTTTTGCCGTCGGAATAAACGCCAAAGGTTTCTCTGACGGAAATCCATCGGAATTCCATTCAAGCGGTCTTGCCTACACACGGTCAACCCAAAGTCCGACTGTCAAGAACGCAGTGACGTACAACACTTATGATAGGACTAGAAAAAGGAAGTTCAATAGCCAGTAACCAATAGCTTCCGTCTCATACTTGCTTGAAAGCATGCGTAATTTTTGGTCCGTCGGAACAGCATACAGACGATCGGTTTTCCAGATAGGAATTGGTTCCGTCGGAAATATTTAGAACATGTTTCAATTCTGGGTCCATCAGAATTTTCGAGAAAAAAAAAGTCCGATGAGGCCTACACACGATCGGAATAGATGATAAAAAGCTTCCGTCAGACTTTTTCTGTTGGACATTCCACTCATGTGTACGCGGCTTTACACTCAAGCACATAAACAAAAACCCCCGCCACCTCCCCAAAAACTTTTTTTGAGGCTCCCCCCTATATATACGCATGCAAGAATGTAAACACGTGAGTCCGGGGCGCCTACACATGAAAACGTTAATTGCGATACACGTTACATGTCGCTGCGCACGTCGGAGTGAGAGCAACAATTCTAGCACCAGACCTCCTGGTAACACTAAACTAATGGTTGCCCATAAAAATATAGGATAGTGAAGTATGTCGCCATTTCACAGGCGCACACAAATTTAAGGTTTGACATGTTGGGTATTTATTTACTCGGTGCAACCCCATCTTTTATATTTTACCAAAAATTTGGGTAGTTTATTGCATCTGTTTCCCCTAAAAATCACTTTAGTATGTTAATGAAATTTTGCTTTCCTAGACCTTTGCGGTATTTTTACAAGAAAATAAAAGTATCTTACTGGGAGTGGGGGTGGGCGCTTCAGAACTCTGACTGCAATAAAAACACAACAGGTTTTCTAATCCCCTTCCTACTCTATATAGATCTAGAAAAAAAAAAAAAAAAAAGTTTGCCTTCATTTATACATTAATGTATTGAAGTCAGCAGGTTAGCATAACACCCAAGCAACTGACATTTGCAGCAACGGCAGCTTCTTCATTTCTCTTATGACAAGTTTACTTTAAACATCTGTGCCAGGTGGACTGATCCTCACACACCTCTGGTCCAGGAGAATCACTTTATGTGCAAATACTATTTTTTTTTATTTCAGTTGGGAATATAGAATCACATTCCGTGAATATATCAAACATGCACAATCTAGTCCAAACAATCCAGCCGCACGAAACAGCATTTTACCTTATACTAAGAGAGAGAATATATTCCAACGGTACATGAGGATTTAGAAACCTTTCTTCCTTACCTTTAGATATTCCCACAATGGAAACTGGACCAGAGAAAATGGGATCTAAAAAAATAGAAAAAAAATAATTGGATGTAAGAATCTTTGGAAAACTGCTATCTGATTGGCTCATATTTTTTGCCTTTTAAATACACAAAAGAAATACAGTACATATGGGCGATATTTCACTTGATATCCGGTCCTGATATTTGCACAGCTCTGCCACACAGCACATCTCTGTCTAGTGGGGTAGGAAACCTGATTTTTCTCCACCCTCCCTAGCAAAATATTTTTTGGGGGTATATAAATTGTTCCTGTATGTAAAAAAAAAAAATACATAATTTACCAGTCAAAGGAATCCAAGCATTGGCTTCAGCCCAAAGTTCTTCATCACTCTTCTCTCGCACATGCGCAGACACACTGCGGGGACACCCTCGGCGTGTCTGCACGTGCGCCAAATCCTGCAAGTCCCCTGTCCATGAGCAGACACGGCATAGATCTCTCAGGTCGCAAAGGGCCGCTGATTTCTGCCCATGCACAGGGGTTTATGCATGCTCAGACCTGCCGCAGGTCTCTGTCACGCCCCCTAGACCTGGCACGGACCAGCCGTGGGTATGCGTGACATATGTGCAAATTTTGCCTTGGAAACAAAATCCTTGCCTAGGCAACGATACAGGAAGCAAACTGATTAAAAATTTAAAAAAATATATTTATTCTCTGTAAAAAAAAAATTCCAATTCTGTAAGTGGGAGTAGGGAGGAGTAAGAGGAGAGAAAGTCAGATTTCAAGCCAAGGATGGGGATGACAGTGTCCAGGATGGGGATGACAGTGTCCACAGACTTGGCCAAACATATCGGTAAGTATGCAGAATGCGACAACTGAATTGACTAAAACCGTAGCAGCAACTCTTCTTTCTACTCTTCCCTTTTTTTTTTTTTTTTTTTGCACGAGACACAATACTGCTTTGCCATTGGATAATGAAATAAGTTTATAGAATATGTTATCCCAACATCTCATATTCCTGATATGTGTCTGTTGCATCATGTACTTGTAGTAAAAAGTATCTTGTTCTCTTTATATTGCTTTCTTTGTGTGAAATTCCTGGTGATCCTACCAGCCCCCCTGCTCTCCTATTTCAACTGACCACACAGGCATGAGAGCACATCCAACTCAGCGTGGTCAGTTTTCTGGTTGTGCTTGGAAAACGGTCCGCCTGTCCAACAATGTCCAACAATGGCCAGACTGCACAGCCGTTCACTGGGGAGATCAGTTTGCTGTTGTTTCTCCACACCCACCTCTCCGAGGCCCTTATGCAGCTGAATATAATGATTATATTGATCACTTAGAGAAAAAATATATTTATAATGCTTCTTTATATAAATATATAGATATATATATCTATATATATATATATATATATAAATATATATATATAGATATATATATCTATATATATATATATATATAGATATATAGATATATAGATATATATATCTATATATATATATATATATATACACATGTATATGTTTTGCCTTTAATTTTCTGTTTTATTTTTTCTCAATAATTCCTGTTTTAAACTGAAAGGGTTCACGTATACTTTAAATTATTAAAGTAGATCTAAACCATTAAAATCTGATATAAACTTTACAGCTCCGGGTATGGATTTTATTGCGCAGTTATATTGGCCCAGCTTGGACCAATGTAAGTATACATATACCATGGGACCACTGTGGAAGCAGACAATCACTGTATTATTTACTGCTTGTACAGCGATAGCAGCAGTTTTCAAAGTTCCATGTCGAGCAGCTGCCCTGTTACAATTTGAACACAGAGGATTGCTCGCTCGGCATGCCAGCCATTCACAGAACACCTTACAATTTTCACAATGAATACAAGGTCTTCTCTGACTGGACAAAGTGGAGAAGAGGGGCAGTGATGTTAGGATCTCCTTTTTGTCCAATCAGAGAACATTTGCATTTATTGAGAAAGGTATTCTCTTAATGGCGGCCGTGCTGAGTGAGCAATCCCCTGTGGATACTATAAAGCAAGGCAAAAGCTTGGCACGGGCCCTTGAAAGACCCCAGAGATCACTGTTGTAGCAGTGACTACTATGATTGTGCGCTTCCACAGTAGCCCCACAGATATGGAATAAGCATACGTAAATTGACTCTAAAGGATCAAGTTTTATAAAAAATAACAAACATGTAATACTTACCTGCTCTGTGCAATGGTTTTGTATAGAGCAGCCCCAATCCTCCTCTTCTCGGTTCCCCGACGATGCTTCTGGCTCCTCCCCCTCGCTAAGTGCCCCACCATATAGGGGCACTTGTGCGGGCTCGCTCCCGAGTCATCTACGTGTGTCCATAAACACACAGAGCATGGCCTGGCCTCGCCTCCTGCACCCTCATTACTGGCTGATTCGATGGCTCCTGTTACTGTCTCTGAACCAATAAAGAGGGCGGGAGCCTCTGCTCACGCACAGCGCTGGATCGAGATTGGGCGCCAGGCTCGGTCCGCCCCTTGCTCCCTCACCACTGGTTGTGACTGGCAGCAGCAGGATTTAATAGCTCCTGTTGATGTCTCTGAACCAATACAGAGGGGTGAGAGCCTCTGCTCTTGTGCACAGCGCTGAATCAAGATTGGGCTCAGGTAAGTATTGGGGGTTTGAGGGGAGCAGCATGCAGAAGCTATTTTATCTCAATGCAAAGAATGCATTAAGGTCACAAATCTTCAGATTTTACAACCACTTTAAGCTGTCACTGTTCCAGGTCAGTGACTCAATATTGGAATAGTTGATTCGTCAAGACAGCCAGGCAGATTGCATTTCCAGAAGGAGAGATCGGCAGCGGCAGGCTACAGATTTCAGGACAAGTAGTGGGTTGTGTTTAGATATCTCAACGGCATGCAATTATAAAATATTCTGCTTTTTCATCATACTGTCTTTCCCCTTTTAGGAGGTCTGAACATCTGCTAGCATGTGGTTATTTCACATCCAAAGTCACATGACCAAATTGACGCCAAGAACTATTACATTGCCGTACAAAGCAGGACAACAGAAAAATCAGATCTTATATCTGGTAGTAACTGTCACGGTGCTGCTGGTGGGTGTCCATTTCCTCCGGCTCTGCCCGACCACGGATAACGTTCCGTGATGATTGTTTTACGCATACAACCTAATACAGGCAGAGTCAGCCTGTCTGCTGGCTCCAGTCTAGGTTTGCCCTTGCCAATCGATTTTGCAGATGCATGTTTTTGGTTTGGTGCTCCCACACAGACTTCACAGCATAGATCCCAGGCTGCAAGGCAGATAAAATGTAAAACAGAAGAGATGTACTTATTTGCAGCTCAATATGTTGCTCCAGAATTACAACAACCTGTTTCATGAACACACACGCCTTTCAAGGTGTCAGGCGCTGGACTGCATATTAGCCGTCCTCACTGTATGGAAAGGAGGTAAAAAGAGACCATTTGGACCTCTTGCATGTCAGAAACCATGAAATCAGACCGAGACAGAAGTACAGTTACTTACTAATACTTGTTTAATAATAAAAATAAATAGAACAAACGTAGTCAAAACATAGCCAGAATTCAGAAACCGGAATGGATAGTCAGACAAGTCAAATGTCAGGGAGCCGGAGATGAGCGTAGTAAAACAGCAAGCAGGATCTGGAGCCAGAAGGGATGTCAGGAGAGCGTCTCTGTGATGTTGACTAAGGCGAAGGCAGAGATCCTCTGGGCTGGACGGCTTAAGTAGGTAGGACTGACGAGCAGGATATCATCAACAGCTGAGTACCTATGGAGAGATAGGAGCTGGCAATTAGCCGACAGCTGAGTGGCCAGCTCAGAGGAGGAAGGGCTGAGCCCAGCCCTGACATTGCATGAGCAAAAATTCATGGTGTCAAATTGTCTAAAGCAGGGGTCTCCAAACTTTCTAAACAAAAAGGTCAATTTGCCATCCTCCAGACTTGGTGGTCAGTAGTAAAAAAATACATAGTGCCCTTGTGGTCAGTAAAGGAGGTATAGTTCCCCATCACTGGTATTAGTTGCAGGAATAGTGTCCCATTGTCACCCGCTAATCGGTTAGGGGGGGGTGATATGAAGGGTTCAGCGTCCGCTGCAGAAGTGCCGGGGGGGTGGAGCTTGTCCCAGCTCCTGTAGTTACTTAAGGAAAGGAAAAGAAGGTCCCTTATGCCACACATCCATAGAGTAGTGTGAAGGTGATGAGAGAGAAAACTTTAGCCTGGGCTCCCGCCAGGCCATGGACTGGCGAATTTTGCTCCACCCCCGGAGCATAGTCATGGGGGAATAGTGCCCAATTGTTGGTGTCAATAGGAGGAATAGTGCCCCATTGTTGGTGTCAATGGAAGAAATAGTGCTGAAAGTAATAGTACAACATCGCTGGTGTCAGTGTGGGAGGAATAGGTCCCCATCATTGGTTTACGTGAGGAGAATAGTGCCCCATCATGATGTAAAAGGAAGGAGTATTGGTCCATCATTGGTGTCAGTGGGAAGAATAATACCACATTGTTGATGCCTGAAGGAGGAATTATGCCCCTTTGTTGGAGTCCGTGGGAGGAATAGTTTCCCAAGGGCCGTATAAAGGCAAGCAAAGTGCGGCATCCAGCCCCTGGGCCACAGTTTGGAGACCACTGGTCTAAAGCCAAGAACTAACATGTATTTGCAGCTTACCAGTATGGACGAGCTTCTGGTTCATGCCAAATTTTGCTTGTTCAGAGGTTGTGAACAACCAAATTAAACGAGCCAAACATTTAGCATCGGAATTACCACCACAACTAAACACGACAGCTTTCCACTAAGCAAAAGCATCAGTGTGCTTATTTACGCTCTATTTTTTTTGTAAATACGTAGGCATACTAGTTACCTCTTAATCATTCATGCGGGGGGGCAGTATCTGGGGGCCCCTTAATTTTTCAAGGGGCTTCCAGATTCCAATGAGCACCTCACCTGCAGGCTTTCACAGCTAAGCACACCCCCCTACCTGCCTGAGCTAAGGGCTGGTGGATTCAAGGAAGTAAATACCACATGATATATCTGCCCTTACTTAAAATGAGCAGAAATGCTAGAGAGGTATTTTCCAAAGCAATTTCTTAACCAAGTAAAGCATGGAGACATGGATGGATGGGGGAGATTTCTTAGAATAATAAAACAGAATTAAATAGCATCCTTAGTTTGTGGCACTCAGATACTGTTTAGTTCTGCTTTAATGTCTTCTTTTTAATGATAAAATATGGAGCTTCTTATAAATGGATACTGTTGCTGTATAATGTGACATGTCAGGAATGTATTCATAAAAAGTTATATTTATGAACAGTCCACTCAACAACACAGCCGCCACTATTTCACAAACACAAGATTCTCTGCGGTACGCATTTGTTTGATTTTTAATGTGCAAATAAATGTATAGAAATGATACATATTACAAATAAAGATAAAAAGCAAGTGTTGTGCAGAAGACATTAAAATCTGAAGAATCCTAAAGAGACGGGAAGGCGATCAACTTGGCAGTTCTTGGCTGGGATCTCCCACCAACTGCGACGATTGCGTTACAAGCCCAGTGCCAGAAACACAGTAGCTGAACAACAAATCCAGTACGTTAAATTTCCCTGAAAATACAATACAAAGTAGGGCAATAAATCTAAATGGGAACCAAAGTAGGCAATCTGATCCCAGTATGTACGAGAACATTTTATAACGGATACATTTCACCCGGGGACGTTGGCTCAGCCGTACTCTTAAAACCAGCTGACGAGTGGTTTTAGGACAACTGAAATACATGGCTACTCAATTCATTATATTCAGGGGGAAAGAGCATTGTAGATAATAGCTAAGGCTCTCCACATACAATATGATTGTACAATCTTCTTTAGATTTACCAAAAACAAAATGTAGTGTAAGGGCCTGTCTGATTGGATGGTTTAGGTAGGTCCTCAGATCAGTCTTTGTAACTAAAGTTCACTGTACAGAGATTGGAGTTGATTTACTAAAACTGGAGAATGCAAAATCTGGTGCATGGTAGCCAATCAGCTTCTTCAATTAAGCTTAGACAAAAAAAAAACAAAAACCTGGAAGCCGATTGGTTTCTATGTAGAACTGCACCAGATTTTGCACTCTCCAGTTTCAGTAAATCAACCCCATTGCATGGTCAGATTGTAAGGTGTATGGTGATCGTAAGATGGATTTTGTCAGTGTGAGTATGACATCATGAAAAGTCAAACGTACCAAGTATTCTCAGTTTCCTGTCAGTAATTATTATTATAATTAACAATTAATAAAGCGTCAATAGTATGTGCAGCGCTTTATAATATAAAGGGAGACCGTACATTTTGTACGCACTCTTTACATGTAGAGAAAAAGAGATTTAATCTCCAAATACAGGAAAGGTTTCTTCACAGTAAGAGCTGTGAAAATGTGAAATAGACTCCCTCAAGAGCTGTTCTGTTCTCCCTCAAGAGCAGTTCAGCAGATTGCTTTAAAATAGGTCTGGATTCATTTCTTAATTGTAAATAAGATAACTGGATACTGACATTTATAGGTAAAGTTACACAGTAGGTGAGGTTAAAAAAAGACACAAGTCCAACCTATGTGTGTGATTCTATGTCAGTATTACATTGTATATCCCTGTATGTTGTGGTCGTTCAGGTACTTAAATAATAGTTTTTTGAAATTATCGATGCTCCCCGCTGAAACTACTGCCTGTGGAAGGGAATCCCACATCCTTGCCGCTCTTACAGTAAAGAACCCTCTATGTAGTTTAAGGTTAAACCTCTTTTCTTCTAATTTTAATGAGTGGCCACGAGTCTTATTAAACTCCCTTCTGCAGAAAAGTTTTATCCCTATTGTGGGGTCACCAGTCCGGTATTTATAAATTTAAATCATATCCCCTCTCAAGCATCTCTTCTCCAGAGAGAATAAGTTCAGTGCTCGCAACCTTTTCTCATAACTAATATCCTCCAGACCCTTTATTAGCTTTGTTGTCCTTCTTTGTACTCACTCCATTTCCAGTACATCCTTCCTGAGGACTGGTGCCCAGAACTGGACAGCATACTCCAGGTGCGGCTGGACCAGAGTCTTGTAGAGCAGGAGAATTATCGTTTTATCTCTGGAGTTGATCCCCTTTTTTAATGCATGCCAATATTCTGTTTGCTTTGTTAGCAGCAGCTTGGCATTGCATGCCATTGCTGAGCCTATCATCTACTAGGACCCCCAGGTCCTTTTCCATCCTAGATTCCCCCAGAGGTTCTCCCCCCAGTGTATAGATTGCATTCGTATTTTTGCCACCCAAATGCATTATTTTACATTTTTCTACATTGAACCTCATTTGCCACGTAGTTGCCCACCCCATTAATTTGTTCAGATCCTCTTGCAAGGTTTCCACATCATGCAGAAGTTATTGCCCTGCTTAGCTTAGTATTGTCTGCAAATACAGAGATAAAACTGTTTATGAACAAATTAAATAGGATTGGTCCCAGCACAGAACCCTGGGGGACCCCACTACCCTTCCCTGACCATTCTGAGTACTCCCCATTTATCACCACCCTCTGAACTCGCCCTTGTAGCCAGTTTTCAATCCATGTACTCACCCTATGGTCCATGCCAACAGACCTTACTTTGTACAGTAAATGTTTATGGGGAACTGTGTCAAATGCTTTTGCAAAATCCAGATACAGTTGATTCAGGGAATATCCGACTGACTCTCAGGGGGATCAGGAAATATTTTTTTCCCCTGCTGCAGCAAATTGGATCGTACTTTGCTGTTTTTTTTGCCTTCCTCTGGATCAACTGTGGGTATAGGATTATGTATATAGGATTTTTTTTTTTGTATGATTTTTGAAATTTTTTAAGGTTTTATATATATTTATATATACTAGAAAGCTGGCCGTAGAAAGATAGAAATTCAGCCAGTTCAACCAGGAACCAGGGGAATTTCTATCTATCTATTGCCATTCCCACTCAACAGAAGTCAATCTAATGATCGACTTCTGTTGAACGGGACCGTGGGAAAATTTTTATTTGAAAAGCGGCTGCAGTCCTGATCAGTGTATACTGACAGCGGAGGATTTCCCACTTTCAGCATACAATAGCACAGCGAGGAGGATTCCTACAGCCACCTCACTTGTGGAGATGGGGAAATCCATATTTTTTTTTAATCAGCCCCCTGGTTAATCGAACAAAACAAAAAAAAGAATCATCTATGGCTGTCCTTACAATACAATTAAAGACAAGTGAGTTAGGAGGGCCCTGTTCATAAGAGCTTACAATCTAAAAGAGTGGGGCAATTGAAACATAAAGGTAATAAATGTGTGGGGTTGGGTTAATGGAGAAAGAAAAGTTCAAAAGTTAGGTTTAAGTGGGACAGGCTTCTATTTCCTGAGGAGTTTTCAGGAATTACCTAAAGACAGACAGACTAGGCGATAGCTGGACAAGTTGGGGTAGGGAGTTACAGAGGAATGGAGATGCTCTGGAGGCAAGCATGGGAGGAGGAGATGAGGGACCTAGAGAGCAGGAAGTCTTGAGAGGAGCAAGGAGGACAGTTTGGGTGACATTTTAAGATGAAATTGGTGATGGCTTTGTATGTTGTTAGGATTTTGAATTTAATTTGTTGGGCTAGCTGAAGCCAATGGAGAGATGACAGAGAAGGGTGGTGAAAACGGAACCTTCTAGAGCAAAGATGAGTCTGGCTGCAGCATACAGGGGTTGGAAAGAAATATGGAAACACTACAGGATTTGCAGGTGTGAAAGTGATGACATGTTTTGCGTTGAAAGCGGAAGTGATGTTACACTCATTTGCTTCTGCTGTGTGATGGGACACCTCGCTTACAGGTGGGAAGCCTCACTTTCGTCATTCACTGTGTGCGCTGCTAATAATACGGAGTCATGTCAGAACTCACTGTCCTTCAAAGAGGACAAATTGTTAGTGACCACTTAGCTGGTGCCTCTGAGACTGAAGTTACCAATTTATTTGCAGTGTCGCGAGGAACAGTATCAAAAGGTTATGACGGCGTATACAGTTTCCAGGAAAATGTCTGATAAGAATAAGCGTGGTCCACATGGTCAAATGACTGAAAGAGACATAAAGGACATTGCATTGGATTGCGACCCATATTTTTGCATGAAGAGAGCCATCAGATTCCATTATCCCCCATCCAAGACTTATATTTGTAAATTCCCAAGAGAATTCAGGCCCTCTTGGATGCCAAAGGCGGTCCAACACCATATTAGGTAACAATTTTGTTCTTTTACCATACTTGTTTCCATAATTTTGTCCAACTCCTGTACATTTTATATCAAAGAGGAAATAGCTTGTGTAGTGGTAGGCCACGGAGGAGTGAGTTGAAATAATCAAGGGAAGAGATAACAAAGGAGTGAATTAGTAGCTTGGTGCTGTCATTAGTTAAAAAGAGGCATATTTTTTAGAGATATAAGAGAAGTGAAGGAGGCAAGATTTGGGCAGTGCTTGGATTTGAGGCTGAAAAAAAGAGTCCATGATTACACCAAGCACTCTGGAATGATGGACTGATAGTTGTACTATTGATCTTGATGGAAGAGTCAGGGGAGGGCAGCAGGAACGTTTTAAACTTATTTTAAGAAAGATTTAGAATTAGGAAGTGGTGTGAAATCCATAGAGATATGTCAAGTAGTAGTGACATTCAAAGAGACTTAAGGGGGGAGGTGGGGAGTAGAGAGTTAGATTTGTCATCAGCAAAGATATGGTATTGGGAGCCATGGGACGTTTTATCAACTGACCAAGGGAGGAGGTGTAGAGAATAGAAGGGGTTCAGGAACAGAGCCTTGAGGCACCCTACAGGAAGAGGAGAGAGGAGAGGAGGAGATAGACTTGTAGGCGACACTGAAGGCGTGCTTAAATAGGCAGGAGGAGAACCACGAAAGATCAAAGTCTTGGAGTCCAAAGGAGTGGAGTTCTTTGAGAAAGAGCGGAGGTTTAACAGTATAGGTAACAAGTAAGGGCCATTTGTTTTAGCAGTTAGTATGTCATTAATGAGTTTTAATAGGGCAGTTTCTGTGGAATGTTGTGTTGTTACCCCCAACCGACATACCTCAAATTAAAAATCAAAGGAGCCAGACAGAAAATTTTTGGTCAAACAGGATCTGTATCCAGTGCAAGTACAGTTTGGGTATTTTGACAGCTGGTGGGGCTGGCTGTCAAAATACAATAGCTGCAGCTGAAGATTTGTCCATCCATGCTATGTAGTGTGGATGGAGAAAACTATAGGGGAGATTTACTAAAACAGGTGCAGACAGAATCTGGTGCAGCTAGGCACAGAAACCAATCAGCTTCTAACATCAGCTTGTTCAATTAAGCTTTGGCAATAAAACTTGGAAGCCAATTGGTTACTATGCAGAGCTGCACCAGATTCTGTGTTCACCACTTTTAGTAACTCTCCCCCTATGTGTGTGGCCAGCTTAAAGCGAACTTTGACCCTAAATTAATGTAATTTTGCCCCATCTGCACCCCCCCTCCCTCTCTAACATTTGGATATTTTTTATTATTTTGTGCTGCTAAGCAGGCAGCAAATCTATATTCGCCAAAATTGTCTGGGTCCCGGCAGAGCCCTCTGGCAAAAGCGAGGCTGTAATGGAAGTTCCAAAACCTGCCATGTTTGTGCATGCGTGGGAAATTCCCCACATCTGGGTAGAAGGCCTCTGCCAGGACCCAAAGGGTGGAGCCTTTTGGCACATCTGTGCATACGCCAGAAATACAAGAGTGCTGGCGCTGGAGGATGTGGAGCCAAACGAAAAGGGAACTTTGAAGAGGTTCCCCCTTTGGAGAGATTTCTCCTTACTTTCTGTTGTGTTTCTGGGACAGGAAGTAAAGGTAAGAGAGCAAAAAAATCAATAAAAAATCAATACCCTTATGCCGCGTACACACGGGCGGACTTTTCGACCGGACTGGTGCGACGGACTTTCCGACAGACTTTTAATGGACTTTTGACGGACTTTTTAAAGAACGGACTTGCCTACAAACGATCACACCAAAGTCCTACAGATTCGTACATGATGGCGTACACTGGAATAAAATAAGGAAGTTGATAGCCAGTAGCCAATAGCTGCCCTAGCGTCGGTTTTTGTCCGTCGGACTAGCATACAGACGAGCCGATTTCTGGTTCCGGTGGAGTTACGACGTAAAGATTTGAAGCATGTTCCAAATCTAAAGTCCATCAGATTTTCGACTGGAAAGGTCCGATGAAGCCCACACACGATCGTACTGGTCCGTCGGACCAGTCCGGTCGAAAAGTCCGACTGTGTGTACGCCGCTTTTAGAGGTTTTTTTTTTCTCCGCTATCAAACTGACCAAATGACAGATTCTCTTTAACTGCAAAAAATTAAAAAAAAAATTAAATCACATGCACACACAAAACCATCCATGAACAAGCTTCATTTTCTTGAAGCAAACTTTTTTTTTTTATATCTTAGTTCCTCTCATACATGCTGTAACAATTTCCCTTTGTATTCGCCCGCATTCAATGGTTTTGAATCAGAAACGCAGAAAAGGAATTTTTAATTAGTTATGTCATGATTAATGATTAATACACGACTCTGCTTTAGACTCCCAGGGAAGAAACAAAAATCTTGACAGATGTCCCGGCATGAAAGAATGGTTATCTGTTAAGACAGGAACTGACAGTGAGAAGAAATCAATGTCACGGCCATAGGCCGAGCTGACACACTGAGATCTCACAGGAAGTCGGTCATCGCTCTCAGTGATAAATACTTCATGATGCATCGCACAAACCTGCAACAGAGGTCAAACCTACAGTGAAATATGATCAATCCGAAACCAAGGCTTTGTGTTCCTGAACTTTCTGCAAAGCATTTTATTAAATTAGATGAAATTAGATGAAATCTAGATTAGATACTGTATATACAATTACAGTGCGCTTTCATGATATGCTGATTTTTGCATTCCTTTTTTCAGCCACTTTCTGTATAGATGCAGTTGCTCCAGCATCGACTGAAGACCACTTTTGTGGTCTAAGGTTCTGACAGTGACAATGGTGGACCATGCCTGTGCAATATGTTGTCACCCCAGCCCATAACAGGAAGTTCCTTTTTACTGCATGGCCTGTTACGTTTTGCAAATCCATCCTACTGCATGTACTGGGCTCAGAACAGGTAACTGCCTCTGAAAATGAAGCTTTTTTCACACGGCACTACTTAAGTATACACCCTTGTGAGGTGTTCTGTGCATCCGCATGCAGGCAGTCTCATCCATGTCAATTGGCATGCAGCGGCGGTGCGGACACAGCTGCTGCTCCCAATTTGACATCCGTGTGGGTGTGTGTCACCAAACTCACATTGTCTGCATTCAGGGACAAGTACCCGCCGGGCTGTCAAATTGCGAGCAGCGGCTGTGTTCATGCAGCCACTACACACCAATTGACGTGAATGGGACTGCCTGTATTCAGATTCACAGAACATCTGTGCATGCTGTGTGGGCAAACATGCCCCCCCCCACAAGAGTGAATGCTTAAGGCTCGGTTCACACTAGGACGACTTGTCAGGCGACCTAGGTCGCCTGACAAGTAGCGTCCCGTTCAGTACAATGGAACCATTCTAATCGGAGCGACGCAAGTCGCTCCGACTTAGAAAAAGGTTCCTGTACGACTTTGGGGGCGACTTGCATAGACGTCTATACAGAAGTCGTTTTGCAAGTCGCCCGGGCAGTCGTGTGCAGGTCGCCTCGGTGAGGCGACCTGCAAGTCGTGCCGCCTTTGGTGTGAACCGAGGCTAAAGTAGTTGTAAACCTAAAAAAAAAAACATCTTTATAGAATGTTAAACCGCATAGTACTTGTGCATTGTCATTTGTCCCATTTTATGTTGTAATATACCTGGTTGATCCTGTCTGTTCCTGTGTCCCCCTGCTGATCCATAATACCATGATCAGTTTACATTCCTCCATCATCCAGCTACTCTCTCCCTCCCTCTCTCCCCATCACTTCCTAGTGTGTGAGCTGATAAAAAACCTGCCCCTCCCCTCTTGCCGCAGTAAAGTTAGCGATCCCAATTACTGCCAGCCCTTCTGTATTAATAAGATTTACTACACACTGTGTGCGTTTTTTGGAAATTCGGCTAAATACCTTTTTTCACATTATCGATGTGCAATCACGTGACCGCCTGCTGCTCTCCTTCCCCGATCTAAGGACTACAGCGGGAGGGGCTAAGATTTTCCTCTGACATCAGCCGGGTCACATGACCGCACATCAACGATGTGAAAAAAGGCGGTCATGTGACCACCCGGCTGATGTCAGAGGGAAATCTCAGCCGCTCCCGCTGTAGTCCTTAGATCGGGGAAGGAGAACGGTGGGCGATCACGTGACTGCACATCGGCAATGTGAAAAAAAAAAAAAAGGATTTACATGCCGAATTTTCAAAAAACACAGACACTGTGTAGTATATCTTAATATTAGAGAGGGGCTGGCAGTAATTGGGATCAAGGCCTAACAGAAATAGGCGGAAGGATCACAATTATTCAGTATTTCATTAGAACAAAAAGGCAAAATGTTTTTTTAATTTGGAATATAGAAGAGGAGGGTAATGACCCCTGTCAGTATATTTTTTTGCCATCTGTGCCACTTAAGGGGGTTTCCGTTCACATCCTGTCCCATAGCCAAACTGGATGTGAAAGGAAGTAAGGGAATCCCCTGTTGTCACCAGAACTAGTATCCCCATTGGAAGATTTCTCCTGTATTTCTGTTCTGGTGACAACAAGGGATTCCCTTGCTTTGGAAGTTTCATCCGTTCTATTGTGCTGTTTACCATTATCACCAAGAGTGAAAGTTAAAGAATTTTTCTTTGTTTTGGTTATAAAATTAAGCAAATTAGTCATTTTTCTTCATAAATTTTGGCCAAAATTTATACTGCTACATATCTTTGGTAAAAATAAGTACAAATTGGTGTAAATTATTTGGTCTTTGTGAAAGTTATAGAGTATATACAATATCTGAAAATTGATCACACCTGAATTACTGACGCCCTATCTGACGGCCTAATTTTTTGAGACCCTAACATGCCAGAAAAGTACAAATACCCCCCAAATGACCCCTTTTTGGAAAGAAGACATTCCAAGTTATTTAGAAAGATGCATGATGAGTTTTTTGAAGTTGTCATTTTTTCCCACAATTCTTTGCAAAATCAAGATTTTTTTTTTCTTTTTTTTTTTCACAAAATTGTCATATTAGCTGGTTATTTCTCACACACCGCAAATGCATACCACAAATTACACCCCAAAACACATTCTGCTATTACTCCCTAGTACGGCGATACCACATGTGTGAGACTTTTACACAGCGTGGCCACATACAGAGGCCCAACATGCAGGGAGCACCTTCAGGCGTTCTGGAGCACTCACGCCAATTCTGACATTTCTCTCCTACATGTAAAAATCATCATTTATTTGCTAGAAAATTACATAGAACCCCAAAACATTATATATGATTTTTTAGCAAAGACCTTAGAGAATACAATGGCGGTCGTTGCAACTGTTTAATCTCGCACGCTTTTTTTGGAAAAAAAAAACAGTTTTGTGCTTTAAAAAAAAAAACAGTAAAGTTAGCCCAATGTTTTTGCATAATGTGAAAGATGAAGTTATGCCAAGTAAATAGATACCTAACATGTCACCCTTCAAAATTGCACACGCTTGTGGAATGGCGCCAAACTTCGCTACTTAAAAATTCCCATAGGTGACGCTTTAAAATTTTTTACTGGTTACATGTTTTGAGGTACAGAGGAAGTCTAGGGCCAAAATTATTGCTCTCACTCTACCGATCACAGCAATACCTCACATGTGTGGTTTGAACACCGTTTTCATATGTGGGCGGGACTTACGTATGTGTTCGCTTCTGCATGCGAACACACAGGGACAGAGGCGCTTTAAAACATTTTTTTTTTTTTTTATTGTTCATTTTACTTTATTTTAGTTTGACACTTTTTTCCAAAAAAATTATTTTTTTGATCACTTTTATTCCTACTACAGTACAAGGAATGTAAACATCCCTTGTAATAGGAATATAGCATGACAGGTCCTCTTTACAGTGAGATATGGGGTCAATAAGACCCATCTCACCTCTAGGCTGGGAATCCTGAAATAATAATAAAAAAAAAAAAGATCCTGGCTTCGATCGTATCGGTGAGTCGGTAGAAGCACCGGAGGGTGGCGGGAGAGGGGGGGACGTCCCCTCTCACCTCCCGTAAGAACGATCAAGCAGCGGAACAGCTGCTATGATCATTCTTATGGTGTAGGGAATCACCGGCTGAACAACACAAAGTTGTCCATTTATACAATATTTCTAACACATAGCATGTACATACCAAAAATTACACCCCAAAATAGATTCTCCTACTCCTCCTGAGTACGGCGATACCACATGTGTGAGACTTCCACAGCCTGGCCACATACAGAGGCCGAGTACAGCCGAGTATGGCCGAGTACGGCTGAGTATGGCCGAGCATGGCCGAGCATGGCCGAGCATGGCCGAGCATGGCCGAGCATGGCCGAGTATGGCCGAGTATGGCCGAGTATGGCCGAGTATGGCCGAGTATGGCAGAGCATGGCAGAGTATGGCAGAGCATGGCAGAGTATGGCAGAGTATGGCAGAGTATGGCAGAGCATGGCAGAGCATGGCAGAGTATGGCAGAGTATGGCAGAGTATGGCAGAGTATGGCTGAGCATGGCAGAGTATGGCTGAGCATGGCAGAGCATGGCTGAGCATGGCTGAGCATGGCAGAGTATGGCCGAGCATGGCAGGGTATGGCCAAGCATGGCAGGGTATTGCGGGGTATTGCAGGGTATTGCAGGGTATTGCAGGGTATTGCAGAGTATTGCGGGGTATTGCGGGGTAGTGCTGGATATTACGGGGTATTGCAGGGGGTATTGCAGAGTATTGCACATGGTATTGCAGGCTATTGCATAGTATTGTACAGAGTATTGCACAGGGTATTGCAGAGTATTGCACAGGGTATTGCAGAGTATTGCACAGGGAAATGCAGAGTATTGCACAGGGATTTGCAGAGTATTGCACAGGGATTTGCAGAGTATTGCACAGGGATTTGCAGAGTATTGCACAGGGAATTGCAGAGTATTGCACAGGGAATTGCTGAGAATGGAGGGATGGCTAAGTATCAATGGATGGATGGCTGGATGTGACTGCACATGTCACAGAGCAGCGCTGTGGGCACTACACATCCAGCCCACAGCGCTGCTGCCATCCAATCCCTCCCCCTCTGTACCGATCGGTACAGAGAGGGGAGAGAGGAACAGGCGTCATTACATGACGCCGGTTTGTTTACATGTGATCGCTCCGTCATTTGACGGAGCGATCACATGGTAAACGGCCGCGATCAGCGGCCGTTTACCGTGATACGCCAAGTCCTCTGTACCCAGCAGTCACGGATGCTCTCGGGTGCACGCCCCAGGCGGCGCGTGAGAGCGGAATTCTGGGAGGACTTCACTGTACGCCCTCCCAGAGTTGAGAAACCGCCCTGTAGCCGTCATTCGGCTATGGACCGGTTGTTAAGTGGTTAATGACAAACATGCTATACTTACCTCCTCTGTGCAGTTGGTTCTGCACAGAGCAGCCCCGATCCTCCTCTTCTCCAGTCCCTCTTTGCTGCTCCTAGCCCCTGCCTCCTTTGAGAGCCCCTAAGCCAGCAGCTTGCTACAGGGGGCACCCAAGCAGAGTCAGAGCTCCGTGTATCCATTCAGATACCGAGCCCTGACCTGGCCCTGTCCCCTCTCTCCCCTGATTGGCTGGCTGACTTTGATTGGCAGCCGTGGGAGCCAATGGCGCCACTGCTCTGTCCCAGCCAATCAGGAGGAGTGTACTGGATGGCTGAGGGGATCATGGACATCGCTGGAGAGAGAAGGGGCTCAGATAGGTAATTGGGGGGTGCTGCTACACAGGTGTTTTTTTTTTATCTTAAAGCGGAGTTCTACCCAAAAATGGAACTTCCACTTTAAGGGAAGGTGACCCCCTGACATGCCACATTTGGCATGTCATTTCTTTTTGGGGGGGGGGGGGAGCGGAAACCCTCTTTTTAGATGGTTCCAGCGCCCACTTCCTCCTAGGGCACCCGCAGCGCCGGAAGGAAGATCACCGCTCCCCACTCCCTTTTGGCAATCACCTGGGAGACGCCACAGGTCCCAGAAGACTGCCCGGCCAGTCACAGCATGCAGCGCACCTCGCGCATGTGCAGTGCGTGCCCGCCCACAGTGACAATGCCGGTGCCGCAGAGAGGAGGGGGAGACGAGCGGGGCTTTGTTCCCCCGCATCGCTGGACCCTGGATAGGTAAGTGTCCAATTATTAAAAGTCAGCAGCTACAGGATTTGTAGCTGCTGACTTTTAATTTTTTTTTGTAAGCGGAACTCTGCTTTAATGCACAGAATGCATTAAGATAGAAAACCTTCTGCATTTACAACTCCTTTAATTATGTATTTAAAAAAATGGTATCTTGGATATCTGTCCTAAGTTCAGGTTCTACTTCCTGCTTAGTAAAAAAAAAAAAATCATAATTGCACTAAAATATTTGAAAATAACACGCATTGAAGAGATTATTTACATTGAGATGGACACATTCACATGTAAATCTGAAAAGATGATAGAACCCCTTTAAAATATCAGAAGCAAGTTTCAGGAGCGTGAAGTAAACATAACTGTCAACACTTGTCTTATTACCGATTCCAATCTGAGGTATCCACCTTGAATAATCAGCTCTTTGCTGCCAGCACTTGTACTGTTGTCAATACATGCCCTAATTGTAACAAATCGCTTTCATTTTGCTTTAGTTGTTGTCGCCAATTGGCAGAAAATTTTGACCTGTGAGCACAACAAATCAATGCTCGCCATAATCCCCTCCCTTTAACCAATTGTCTACCAAGGCATGTTTATAAACAGCATGGTAAACATTTCCCCCTGCTTCCCCCCCCCCCTTTTTTTTTTTTTTTACATTTTCTCCTCCATGGGGTTCTGTTTATAGTTCTTTGAATCATCCAAATTTTCATTGATATCTTTTGCAACCCCCCGGATTCTCACTGGATTCTTTTTCTTGCATTACTTTTGTTTGTAATATACATTTTTTTGCAATCTCTTAATTCCCTAAATTCGATGCCTACTGTTCGTGATTCTCATCTAGTTTCACCATTTCTCTGCCATGCTTAATGATGTCCAGTGAACAGGTATATAGAATTTTTTTATATGTTTTTATATGTTTTTGCACAAACACAATTGACAATGTTATTAGCTCCATATTTTATATTAAATATTTTTTCATCTAATTTTATCACCCTCGCTTCACATACTATACATGCATCACCTATTCACTTCTTTCATGTTTTATTTCATTATCTCATTTTCACTTTGTATTTATTTTCATTTTCCTTCCACTTTTTCATTCTTTTATCCTTCATTCATTTTTGATTCTTTCACATTACATTCCATTATTTTTTTTTTTTTTATCTCCTTTTTTTTATTGTTATAAATTTTGTGATCATTTCTCAAATAATAAAAACACGTTTTCACTTCTTTCACTAATTATCTTTTCATCATTTTTACTTTTTCCTTTTTTATTCTTTTGTATTATTAAATGTATTATTAAAAGTGGTTGTAAAGTCAGAAGGTGTTTTTTTTTTTCTTAATGCATTCTATGCATTATTAACCACTTGCCTAATGGGAACTTTCACCCCTTTCTTGCTCAGGCCAATTTTCAGGTTTCAGCATTGTCACACTTTGAATGACAATTGCGTGGTCATGCAACACTTAAACACTTACGTTTTTATAATTTTTTTTCACACAAATAGAGCTTTCTTTTGATGGTATTTTATCACTGCTGGGTTTTTTTTTTCAAAAGAACAAAAAAAAAGAAAAAACTAAAATTTAGAAAAAAAAAGAAAAAAAAGCTTTTCTTAGTTTCTGTCAGTAAATTTTGTAAATAAGTAATTTTTCTCCTCCACTGATGTGCGCTGAGGCGGCGGCATTGATGGGCACTGATGTGATGCACTGGTGCCTACCTACTGATGCCTACCGTGCATAGGTGGCACTGGTAGGCATTGATGAGCAGGGCACTGGTTGGCATCACTAATTGGTACTGATTGGTGTCACTGATGGGCACTGCTGGGGCTGTACTGTAACCAGGGCACGTAGATCAGTGCCCTGATTACCTATACATGTCTCCCCTGCGAGGAGACGTCGCTGATCGGCTCTCCTCACCACACACATGGCACATAGACCAAGTGTGTGTCACTGATGGGCACTAGTTATCAAACATTTACTTGTCTGTTTTTTTTTTGTTTTTGTTTTTTTTTTCCATTTTGTTCTCAATACATTATGGTACATTCTTTAAGATATGGAGCAATTCAAAAGGTCACAGTTTATTGCAGTACCTCGTACACCTCAGGAGACCTCGAACACAGCCACACGGCTGGGCGGGGCACGGCCAGAGGCCGACTTTAAGTAACTTAATTCCCCTGCTCTGGGTCTTGGGAGGGGTCCCCTCGTTGGGACCGGTTTCTCCCGGTGTTCCCCGTGAGGGATTACTATCTCTAAATTACTCAAAGGGTGTTCTGTTCATTTTAAAATGTTAATGTTTCTTCTCAGCGGGAGGACCGTAGTGGACACAGTGCACCTCCACTAGTCTCGGAGGTCAACGAGTTTGCCTCTCAGAGACGATTCGGAGACTCTGACTCATTTTACAGGGTGGGAACTGGCAGGTCCATTCCTACCCCTGGGAGGGGGGGCCAGCAGGTTCACTTTTTTTTCCGACACCAACTGATGTTTGATCTCATCCGTTTAATACTCTATTTCTCTTCCACTTCCCTTCCTTCCTCCTCTTCTGCTACCACTCCTTTTCTCTCCAGGTTCCCCAGGAATTTCCAGACTCTCCAACCCAGCGCTTGGGCGTTCATCTCACGGAATGGTCGCACCTCCCGGAGGTAAGCCACACACTACTCTCAAGATATCTTCCCCTCTGATACATGGCTGACACAAAATCCCCAACCCCTACATTAAAAAAAATCTCACATAATACACAAGGACTCAATTCCCCGATTGAACTCTGACATCTTATTCCTACAAGAAACACATTTTCCTGCTACATATAGACCCTCCTTTCTACAACAGCGCTACCCACAATTCTTACTAGCATCCGCAGAAAACAAAACAAAAGGGGTAGCCATATGCTTCTCCAAACAAACTTTTCTCAGTCGGAGCTAGTCACAGACCCCTAGGCCGTTACACATCTTAGTGTCGGGCACCATAGATGGGGAGACCTACACCTTTATCTCGTATTACGTCCAACAAGGGCCAAGCAAAATTTTTTTAATCACTCGGTCATTATTGGAGGTGACTTCAATGTTGCGTTTGATCTCTCCTTGGACAAAACGGCCGGAGGGAAATCCAGACCTAAACGCCCCTCAAAACAGAGCGCGAAAATTGCTCACCTGCTACATGTGGCAAGACTAATAGACATCTGGAGAAAACACAACCCTCATGCAAAGGATTATAGCCACTTCTCAGCGCCCCACAATTCGTATGCCAGGATAGACCACATTTCACACAGTCTGCATCTGTCCCATTGACCCCAACATCTAGAATTAAGGACACACCCCCTTTCAGATCACTCCATTGTATCTTTAGTCAAACAACGGTCTTAGGGCTTCACAGGTCCTTTCAAATGGCATCTCAATGAGGCACTACTAAGCGACCCAAAACAGTGTACACTACTAGAACAAACCATGAAAGAATACTTCCTTGAAAATGATAATGCGGTGTCCCCAGCGACTCTGTGGGCAGCCCACAAAACAGTGCTAAGAGGTAAGCTCATCCAGCTCTCCTCTAAACTTAAGAAGGAACATAGAGCAGACCTACAGAAGCGCACAGAGGAATACCAATCTCTAGCTAGGGCCCACAAACAAAACCCTACGCCTGAAACATTAGCCCAGCTTGATATAGCCAGAACTCAACTCAATCTTTCTCTCTCACAACGGCGGCTGAGAAACATCTCAGATGGACTTGGGCTAGATTCTATTCCCAAAAAAGAAATAACTGTCTCCTGACTTGCCACGAAATTGAGTCCCAAACGCGCTTTAGCCTTCCCGGAAATTCGATCCCCAGCAGGCGACCTGACCCAAAACCCAACTAAAATAATGGATGCTTTCCTGAAGTTTTAGACTAACCAGTGGCAAATGGTGACGTTTTAGGATGGAGAGGTGCCAGACCCCGCCCTTCCTTTTTGACCCTCATCCCACTTGGCGAAAATGGGTGTGGTTTCAGTGAAATTGGTGGTTTCAGTGAAATTGTGGGTGTGACTTAAAGGGGTGTGGCTCTAAGGGGGTGTAGTTAGCATCTGAGATGGACGAAGGATGGAGGGAGAGGGAGGGGGAGAGGGATGGAGGGGCAGCAGGCCCATATCCTACACAACAATAGAAATATAACAATAGAAATATTACATCTGTGTCCCCATCAGTGGAGCACCTCATTAAATCTTTGTGCCCATCAGCGGAGTCCCTCCTTACATCTGTGTCCCCATCAGCGGAGCCCCTCCTTATATCTATGTCCCCATCAGCGGAGTCCCACCTTACATCTGTGTCCCCATCAGCAGCAGAGTCCTCCTCACATGTGTCCCCATCAGCAGCAGAGTCCTCCTCACATGTGTCCCCATCAGCAGCAGAATCCTCCTCACATGTGTCCCCATCAGAAGCAGAGTCCTCCTCACATGTGTCCCCATCAGCAGCAGAGTCCTCCTCACATGTGTCCCCATCAGCAGCAGAGTCCTCCTCACATGTGTCCTCATCAGCAGCAGAATCCTCCTCAGATTTGTCCCCATCAGCAGAGCAGAGTCCTCCTCACATGTGTCCCCGGCAGCACAGCCCTCCTTCATGCCGCATCTGTCTCTGTCCCCTTCAGCGGCAACTAGTTCCCAGCTCTCTCCGTGTGTTCAGTGGAGAGGGGAGGGGCCTCTCCACTGAATGGATGCCCCCTATGGACGGGCCGCCACTGACACAAACCTATACAAAACTGACCCCCCGCCCTATCATGAACTCAAGAGTGCCTTCCTCACTAATCTTCCCACCCTCTCAATAGCCCAATGTCACAGGGACCATCAAATCTCTTAAACTAGGCTCCTCTCATGGGCCTGACGGCTTCTCTACAGGATACTACAAAAAGTTTGGTACCTGTCTAGCACCTTACCTGACACGGTTCTTCAATTCTCTCAGGGATGGAGCCTCCTTAGTTAGAGACCTCAATTCTGCATATATCTCTGTCATCCCCAAACCAGGGAATGATGCGAGTGAGGTCAGCAACTATCGCCTGATCTCGCTTAATAATAACGATCTAAAGATAATGACTAAAGTACTGGCAAATAGACTAGCGAGTTTCATAGCTACATACATACACAAAGACCAGGTGGGCTTCATCCCTGGGAGAGACAGGGTCAGGACCAGATCAGGAGAGCGGTGGATGGTATTTCATTGCTCAACTCCCAATGGGACGGTGGCCATCCTTAGCGGGGTTTCCTCCTCTCGATAGACCTGCATAATGCCTTTGATTCAGTATCCTGGCCATACAGCTATGAAATAAGAGGTGGGGTTTTGGGTATAATCCATTCTCTTTATTCGTCACCTAATGCACAAGTGCGCTTACTGGGCAGATACTCTGAGACCTTCGCCATTGGCAAAGGAACCAGACAGGGATGCCCGCTATCCCCCCTGCTCTTCAAGATGGCCATAGAAACTCTGGCTATTGCGATAAGGACCAATGATCACATCAAGGGTATTACTTGTGGAGGACAGGAGCACAAGTGTGCACTATTTGCGGATGATCTCCTCCTATTTCTTACCTCCCCCCTAACGTCCACTCCTAATGTGTACAAAGGAATTTGGTTTGGTGTCGGGTCTGAAAGTCAACATATCTAAATCCGTAGCCCTAAATGTCTCATTCCCTCTGGATGTGGTCGCTCAGCTAAAACACAACTTTACATCTACTTGGGCAACTGATGCGATTGCATATTTGGGCATCAGACTTACTCATAACATAAACAAGCTCTTCAAAGCCAACTACCCCCCTATGGTGAGCAAATGTGGTGAGGTGGTCGTGTGGTCTATCCTGGCTGGGCAGAATTAATGCGGTAAAAATGACCCGCGAATGCTATATCTGTTCTGATCTCTCCCAATCCCTATAAAGAAACAATTCCTTCTAGGACTACAATCACAAATAGTACGCTTTATTTGGAGAAAAAAAGGCTACAGGTGTACCAAAGTTGTCCTATACAGGGTAAAGTCACAGGGGTGTGTAGGCCTTCCTAACCTGTGATGGTACTACCAAGCAGCTCAACTTACTCAAATCTCAATAGCTTACTCTAGGGGACCTAAACCAGACTGGATTTCCATGGAAAGGCAAGCAGAACACACTAGACTACCTCCTGTGGAGTGAAAGGAAACTGAGACCGCCTATTATGTCCCCTACTCTTTCTCACTCAGTTGCACTGTGCAACACACTCCACAAACAACATACACTTGTCTCTTCCAGGCGCCCTCTGTTGAAAATTTTTCACAACCCGGCTTTCCCCCAGGCATGAATATCCAAGCGTGCCACTGGTGGACAAACAAAGGCCTGTTTCGCATTGGTCACTACAGTCCCCCCATCAGTCTGAAACACTGTAAGATGAAACTAGAAATGCCCAACTCAGAGAGGTTCCGATTCTCCCAAATTGTTCACTTCCTTAACTCTATCTGGACTGATAGGAATGAACCACCCAAAACCGCTCCATACGAACAACGGTGTTCTAACATTTTGGATCAGAGGGGAGGTATTGCATTGATCTACTCTTCCTTGGCATGTAAGGAAGGCATCCCACTGTACGCCTGGGCCTGGGAGATAGACATGGTTTGGTCCCAAGCCTTCTAACGTTCCTATAAAGTTATCCTAAATGTCTCTCTGATTGAAGCTAATATCAAGATCCTAACGAGGTGGTGCTATGTTCCCTCCAGTTTGGCAATGATATACCCAGAGGCTTTACCCCTGTTTTTCAGGGGATGCGAACTGAAGGGCACAATGTTCCACATCTGGTGGTCCTGTCCCCGCATTGGGTCCTACTGGAAAAAGGTTTTTCATACTGTGAGGAAGATAACAGGCCTTACGATCTCTCCAGATCCCACCATAGCCCTCTTAAACTGCAAAATTCTGATGATTCCTAAACACATGCAAGCTCTAAAGTTTTACATCCTCTTTGGAGCTAAGATTGCGCTCGCAAGGGCTTGGAAAACACCTTATCATGCAGAGGGGCCAAGAGGAAATAATCCTGGATTATGTCGCAAGAACACTTAGTTGAAAAACTACAGGATAAGCTTGGAAAATTCAGAGCCATCTGGGAACCCTGGGCTTCTTATTGCAATATTTCCCTCTGCCCAGGCTTCCTTAACAATTGATCGGACTCTCCTGGATTCCTACCCTCCTATTTTTCTTTCCCTCTCTTTAATCTCACTCTTGGGGACACTCTGCTTCCACTCTCCTCTATGTATGAGAGGGGGTAATTACACCCCTCACATGTGAAGCGGAAAAAGCTCTAAGCAGGCTAGTTTGCTATGAATATGCCAGAAACTGTTTCCAAACCATCTTCCCAGTACCCCTAAATTGCTCGTTACTGTGGTGGACCAGGCTTACAATATAGTCAGCTGGCCACAGGGTTAGGGATGGGGGGGGGATAGGCACAACCACAGTGAGCTCCCATAGGGGTGGTGTGCTGAGCAACTCCCGGGGCGGGTGGCTGACCCCCCCTAAGGATCCCAAGGAAATACCTCAGTTTGGGGTCCCGGTATCTTAGGACAGGAGACAATAGGACAATCCCTTAGAGATGGGGGATTTACCCTCACTGATCCAAAGGTACCAGATTTATTGTCCTATGTAGAATTCTAGCTTACGGCCAATGGTTAATGTTAAATGTTATACACTTTAATTTTTTTAACTGTTACTTATTTTTTCTTTGATTGTAGGTCATGTGGGCCGATGATATGAATGCCAACATTCTATCTCTGCTAAAACTCAATAAACATATTGAAAGTAAATAAATGGCTTCAGCCAAACACTAAACATGAGTGAAAGAAAAGTTTTTGTTTTATCATTTATATTCTCTGAAAAATGGCCAAGAAATCATAAATTTTGCCAGGGTATGTACACTTATGAGCACAACTGTTATATATATATATACACACACGTTTATTTTAATGTATTTTTTTAGTTGATAAATAACTGCTCAAATATTGGGTGACATAAAAAATTGCATCTACCCCTATTTTATTCTTCAGGTCTCTGCTTTCATAAAATACATTAATTTTTGGTAGTTTTACAAAAATTTCTAACAAAAAAATGCAGGTTTTAATTTGTGCAGAAAATTTAAAAAATGTCCAGATAGCCAAGTGTTTAAAGCTGAACTCTAGGCAGATATATAAGACACTAATTAAAGCGGAGTTCCACACAAAAATGGAACTTCCGCTTTTCAGAACCCTCCCCCCCTCCGGTGTCACATTTGGCACCTTTCAGGGGGGAGGGGGGTGCAGATACCTGTCTAAGACAGGTATTTGCACCCACTTCCGGCATAGACTCCCATGGGAGTCTACGCCTCTTCCCGTCCCCACCGCACTGTCTCCTGGGAACACACAGCTCCCAGGAGAGAGCGGGGACCACTTGGGACGCGCAGCGCGACTCGCGCATGCGCAGTAAGGAACCGGGAAGTGAAGCCGCAACGCTTCACTTCCTGATTCCCTAACCTAGGATGGCGGCGGCAGCTGCCGAGAACCGAGCGGGTTCTCGGCGTCCCCTGCCGACATCGCTGGACCCTGGGACAGGTAAGTGGCCATGTATTAAAAGTCAGCAGCTGCAGTATTTGTAGCTGCTGGCTTTTAATATTTTTTTTTTTTGGCGGTGTGGGTGAACCCCCGCTTTAATGCAGATCTAAATTCATTTTAACCACTTCTTGTCCATGCTATGGCCAAAAGACAGCTACAGCACAGTTGTCCTGCGCACCAACTGTAGAGCACATTAGGGGCACTCTGTGACCACTGTGTCCTTTGGATCACATATGTGGAAGGATCCAAATGTGGAAGGCTCAAAAAAGGCAAGCAGATGACAAAGCACTAGTCTCCAGTATTGCCTGTGGCCTCCCTGCAGCTAACCCTTTCCCCATTACTGACTTACCATGCTTTGTTCTATACTGTGTTCCATTATAAAGAGGCCATCTTGGAAGAGGCAGGGCTTTCCATCAGCAGGAAACGCCTGCGAAACGCATGCTCCCTTGTGAAGTGATACTCAGGTTCACAGGTTTGATCACTTGCACTGTTCCCCTGGATTATTACACTTGTATGAAGATTGTAGCTGCCTGGGACCCCTGGATATCCTTTGGGCTATGGTCTTCTGTTGCCTTGGATGATCAGGCTCTTATCTCAGTGGCGCCACCTATAAAATTGCTATGTCAACCCAGAAGCTCACACAGAGCTAGGAAACCCTACAAGTATAAAGGTTGTAGCTGGGCATCCACCAGGCTCAAGACTCCTGCCTAGGTGTAAATGATCAATCTGTGACCTTAGAAGTGTATTTCTGGAGGATCAAACATACATGTGAACATCCTGAGTACAGATATATAGACATGCATTTATACACGCACATCTTGGTTTGTTACTGTGCAGTTGCAAGGTAGACTTGTATGTGACAGGCTATACTGCTTGTCCATACTTCAGGACATCACTATGACTGCCATCAAACTTCTACACAAACCAATTTTCATCTAGCTGCAATGTACAAAGCAGAAGGAGTTCCACCCAGAAATGTAACTTCCACGGATCCGATAACTTCCCCGCTCCGGTGCCACATTTGGCACCTTTCAAGGGGGAGCGGATACCCGTCAAATCCAGGTATCTGCTCCCACTTCCACTTCTGTGCGGCAAACTACACAATGTCTGGCTCCTCCACCCCCACCCCCCCGCTGCCTTCTGGGAGACACACAGGTCCCAGAGGACAGTGGGATCATTCAGAACGCGCAGCGCGACTTACACAAGTGCAGTAGGAAACAGGCTGTGAAGCCGCACGGCTTTCCTTCCTGTTTCCCTTAGTAGGGATGCTGGTGTTTCATCAGATTTGGCAACCCGTCAGAATTTGTAAAGGAAGTGACGTTCCGTCGCTGCCATCTTGCTACATCCCGCACTCCTCCACAGTAAGGATACACTGAGAAGGGGGTAAGCAGACATCTTGTTACACCCACCGGAGTTTTGCATTTCACACTTATTTTTAACAGTAAACAGAGCTAATATTGTAAAATACAGTATTTAGAAAACCGTCTGACTGTTTACATGTTGAATTATAAAATCAGAGGTGTTATGTCAGATTAACAAATCTGTGACATCAGCAGGTTTGCCGCTGCTTTTAAAATTGAACATCTAAACAGTTTGTCGGATTTCTAAATATTGTTTGTTTGACCTTATAAGCTCCGTTTACTGTTAAAAACTCCGGTGGGTGTAACAAGATGTCCGCTTGCCCTTGTTCTCAGTGTATTCTTACTGTGGAGGAGTGGGGGGTGTAGCAAGATGGCGGCGAGGGAATGCCACTTCCGTTACAAATTCTGACGGGTCTCTTAATCTGATGAAACACCGGCGCCTGCACCTGGAGCCGATAGACGGTTGGCTTTGGGTGCTAACATCGCGGGCTCCCTGGATAGGTAAGTGCCCTTATATTAAAAGTCAGCAGCTACAGTATTTGTAGCTGCTGACTTTTAATTTTTTTTTACCCAGGCGGAACTCAGCTGGATAGTGGAGTTTAGCTGTACAGGAGACAGGGCTAAGCCACATCTCCAAAATACCCTAAACCGTTCATAAATGTATAAAAAGGCAATATCTACTCAGAGCTAGAGGGGCACTACACTGCCGCATTGAATGCGTGCTATTTTATTTTTCACATTCAATAAAAAAATCTCACTTGTATGATAACAGACGAGTTTCACAGCTCGAGATGAATGACGATATTGTTTAAGCTGAAACAGATGTGTGTCAGATGGCAAAACCATTAGAATGTTCTATCATTAAAGAGAAACGGGATAACAATGAGCCATCTGAAAAAAAAGAATCGTACTGATCAGGAAATATACAAGCCACAGCTAATCTCATGTTTATTGAGGGGTAATGCCTTTCAGGCATGCACATGAATTCAGCTGAGTACCATGAAGCTCAAGACTTTGTTCACATGAAAAGGTCAGGACAGACCATTGATCACAATTAGTCTGGGAAATGGGTTTTGTAAAAAAAAAAAAAAAAAAATGGAAAAGAGAAAAGAGGGAGAGGAAAGAAAAAGAGAATCCAAAGAAAATAAAAGAGGAAAGAAAGAAAGAGAGATAAAAGGTAGATAGAAAAGAAAGAAAGAAAAAAAGAAAGCAAGAGAAGAGAAATAGAAAAAAAAAGAAAGATAGAGAGGTAGAGAAGAAAGAGAGACAGAGAGAGAAAGAGAGAGAGAGAAAGTAAAATGAAAGAAGAAAAACAGATCAAGAAGGGAGAAAAGAAAGGAAGATGGATAAGAGAAAAAAAGAAGATAGATAAGAGCTGAGAGAAAGATGGAAAGATAAGAGAGGAAAGAAAGAAAGCAAAACAGAGCAGAAAGAAAGGAAGACGGATAAAGAGGAAAGAAAGGAGGAAAGATAAGTGAGGAATGAGAGGAAGAAAACCAGAGATGACAGAAATGAAGAAAAACATAGAGAAAAGAATGGAAGAAAGATACGAGAGGAAAGAAAGGAAGAAAAACAGAGAGGAAAGAAAGGAAGAAAGAAAGATACAAGAGGAAAGAAAGGAAGAAAGATACAAGAAAAAAGCAAGGAAGAAAAACAGAGACGAATAAAGGGAAGAATGATATGACAGGAAAGAAAGGAAGAAAAACAGACGAATTAAGGGAAGAAAAACAGAGAGAAAAGAAAGGAAGAAAAACAGAGAGAAAAGAAAGGAAGAAAAACAGAGAAGAAATAAAGGAATGAAGATAAGAGAGGGAAGAAAGATAAAAGAGGAAAGAAGGAAGGAAAGAAGGAAAGAAAGAAGGAAAGAAAGAAAGAAAGAAAGAAAGAAAGAAAGAAAGAAAGAAAGAAAGAAAGAAAGAAAGAAAGAAAGAAAGAAAGAAAGAAAGAAAGAAAGAAAGAAAGAAAGAAAGAAAGAAAGAAAGAAAGAAAGAAAGAAAGAAAGAAAGAAAGAAAAGAAAAGAAAAGAAAAGAAAGAAAGAAAGAAAGAAAGAAAGAAAAGAAAAGGAAAAGGAAAGGAAAATAGGAAAAGAAAAGAGGAGTGAAAGGAAGAAAACAGAAAGATAAAAAAGAAAAGAAGGGAAGAAAGATCAGAGAGGAAAAAAGGAAGAACAATATAGAGAAAAGAAAGGAAGAAAAATAGAAAGATGGAGAGAATAAAAAGAAAGAATGAAAGAAAAATGAACAAATGAAAGAAAAATGAACGAAAGAAAAATGAACAAAAGAAAGAAAGTATGAACAAATGAATGAAAGAAAGGTCAAACTTTTGGCAGATTTTTTATTGTTATATTTCTACTATGAAAATTTTTTCTCAGTGGCAGAAAGTGAAAAGTACTCATCCCAACGAGGACCCAGACTCCCGTAAATAGTGAACAGAGGTTCCAATTTTTCCTTGCTCTATCCAAAACTAAATAAAATATTTTTAAAACATGGGATTCCAAAGCTGTATTTTCAAAGGAAATTGAAAATAAGAGGAGATTTGACAGTGTACGCCACCTTAACGTTATGAGTGGAGTTATGCAGCTAGAAAAATGCCTTCATGGGTGGGTGTCAGGCTGGCGGAGTGGGTGTTCCTAGGTAGGATGGTTTTGAATGCAGACGGCGCTAGTTAATGCATTATCCCTGGGTCTCTATGCAATGAAAGCAGATCATGGCTGGTGGGAGGGGCCTGCAGGGTACTGTACATAGCTTCCTGAAAACATAACAGCGCCCTGTACCCAGTACTATTCTTAATAATCCTCAGCCTTGATGCAAGCAGTGGGCTGGCCCTT
Organism: Aquarana catesbeiana; assembly: GCF_042186555.1. NCBI lineage: Eukaryota > Metazoa > Chordata > Amphibia > Anura > Ranidae > Aquarana > Aquarana catesbeiana. The sequence goes on along the minus strand of NC_133330.1, from coordinate 57,460,231 downwards.
ATGGGTGCATATCAGTCTAAAGGAGTGGGGGCTCCTAAGGAGCCTGCATTTGCATGCAGACCAACCTAGGTAACACACAAACCTTCGTGATTGAAAAAAATCCAATTAATAAAAGGGGTGGATCATGAACAGTATGGCAGGGGAGAAGCCAGGAAATGAGGCAGGCTCCGTTTGGTTTGCTGCAGCTTCTAATGCACACTGTTAAAAGCCTACTGTGTGCAGTGAAATCAGAGTAAGCTGTTTCAGTACAGGAGAGAAGCATGTAAAGCTGTGCAAGACTAATGGTAAGGCTGGAATTCAGCCATTATGTTTTCTTAGAAAGTGGGTAATTTAAAAGGGCCCATTTAATAATACATTTTAACATTTACAAAACCATTTTAATAACTGAAACTAATATTCTAAAGCCTTCAAACTGGTACATTAAAAGGGTACATGTAATAACACATTTTGAGATTCATAAAGCATGGTGTTCTGTTGTATAATATTAGCTTGGCCATGGCAGAGCAATATTGTGCGGGCCAACCGTACAGTGCAAATTGCTACAATGCCATTAAAAAAAAAAAAAAATGCTTGAAATGTCTGCAGCATATTACATTTGTACATATTACATTATTATTACATTATTATGTCAGAAGTTAAGTCTTGAAATGAAAAACCAACACTTTCGGCACATAAACTTCAGGCAGTAAATTGAATAAAATAAAATCACTTAACCGCTAAAAAGAATTTTCTTGCACCTTTGATGCAACAGGCCTGCCGGAATTTAAATGCCAGACCAAACCTCTTTTAAAACGTAGACCTACAAAAAAAAAATTGTATTTTTTACAATCCCTGATCTAAACCAAAATCTAAATTGGTTTGAAATTATTTTAGAGAATAATAAAAAATACAGTAAATCTACAAATCCATATTAATCCTCATGCAAGGTCAGGGCAAAGCTTTATGTGAAAAGCTGGAAAAAAAAGGAAGGCCCGTTATGGTTTGACTGACAGTGTTTAATAATTTGAGCCACAGACTTTAAAAGAGATGAACAGGCAACAGGTCAACGTTAAGACTACAATTTGCCAGTGCTTTACCGAGCCTTGTAACATTACAGGCCCCCAGGCAGCTATCATCTTTATTTGGAAGGTGTTCAGAGGTCTGCACTTTGTAAGTTACACATACCAGCTTAGTGTAATATTGTGGTGTTACACTTGGCTGCTGTTTAAAAAAAAAAAAAAAAAAAAGAAGGTTGAAAAGTTTCCTTTAGAAAACCTTGAAAAAACTCTAAATTAATGAGGCATAAACATCTTAAAAATAACATAAAAATACATGGTATAAAAATACCTGCAATAAATAAAAATGACGTGGCAAAAAAAAAAAAAAAAGAACTTTTGTCCATTAATAATATAGTTTTAACACTAACCCCAGTGGATATTCCATATTATCACTGTATCACTCAACATACATTTTCAGGACTTATATTTTACATGCTCACTGTATTGTATTAATATTACATGTATAGATTTCCCCTTTGGTAGCAAATTGTACAGTCCCTGACAAAAGTCTTGTCGCTTCTCTATTTTGTAGAAACTCCTGCTATTAACCTGACTTTTAATTAATCAATTGGTATTAGAAATAGCTCATATTAAAAGCTAAAGCCCTCCCAAATGATGTTTAACCCTTTCATGACTAAGCCTATTTTTGAAATTTGGTGTTTACAAGTTAAAATCCATATTTTTTGCTAGAAAATTACTTAGAACCCCCAAACATTATATATATTTTTTAGCAGAGAATCTAGGGAATAAAATGGCGATTGTTGCAATATTTTTTATCACACGGTATTTGTGCAGCGGTGTTTTAAACGCAAATTTTTGGAAAAGTGACACTTTCATGAATTTTAAAAAATCCAAACAGTAAAGTTACCCCAATTTTTTTGTATAATGTGAAAGATGATGTTACACCGAGTAAATAGATACCAAACATGTCACCCTTTATAATTGCACGCACTCGTGGAATGGCGACGAACTACGGTACCTTTGAATTTCCATAGGCGACGCTTTAAAAATTTTTTACGGTTACCAGGTTTGAGCTACAGAGGAGGTCTAGGGCTAGAATTATTGCTCTCGCTCTGACGATCGCGGCGATACCTCACGTGTGGTTTGAACACCGTTTACATATGCGGGCGCAACTTCCGTATGCGTTTTCTTCGCTGCGCAAACTCGCGGGGACAGGGGCACTTTAAAAAATTTTTTTTTTTTTTTTTTTTTATTTATTTTATTTATTTTTGTACTTTATAAATTGTGTTTAAAATTCTTTTTTTTTTTTTTTTTTTTTTTTTTACTTTTATTGCTGTCACAAGCAATGTAAACATCCCTTGTGACAGTAATATGTGGCAACAGGTACTCTTTACGGAGGGATGGGGGGTCATCCTCCATCCCTCCTTTACACTTCAAAGTATTCAGATCGCCGAAAACGGCGATTCTGAATACTGTGTACTTTTTTAAATTCGGCGCCATTGGCAGCCGAGTAAACGGGAAGTGACGTCATGACGTCGCTTCCGCGTTTACAACAAGAAGGCTGGAACGAAGCCGCTCGCAGCTTCGTTCCAGCCCGCCCCCAGCCGCCGAAGGCAGCCGAACAGACACCGGGACTCCCGATCGCACGGGAGGCCCGGTAACAGCGGCGGGAGGCGGCGGGAGGGGGGGGATGTCCCCACTCTCGCTCCTCCGGTATAACAACCGAGCGGCTTTTAGCCGCATCGGTTGTTATACACGGGTAGCCGATCGCCCGCTGTAAACAACGGTACCGGGATGATGCCTGCAGCTGCGGGCATCATCCCGGTATAACCCCGGAAAGCCGAGTACGCATATCTGCGTACGGTCGGCGGGAAGGGGTTAATGCACTTAAATAAATTAGTTTCACTGAAAAAAGATTTATCATTTAATCAAGACAAACAGGTCAAATTTTGGCAAGACAAAAGTTTTGTTGCCTATACAGAAATTGAACAACTTTACTGAAAATTCAAAAATATGTCAGCAAATTAAGTAGTGGTGCTGTGAGATCCAAATTTAATATCTTGTATGACTTCCATGAGCTTGAAGGACAGCATCAATGCGGTTTGGCAAGGATTCATACAATTTATTGATGTCATCAGGAATAGCAAAGAAAACAGTCTTGCATGCCTCCCAGAGTTCATCAATATTCTTTGGTTTCGTCTTCCATGCTTCATCTTTCATCCTACACCACATATGCTCAATGATGTTCATGTCTGGTGACTGGGCTGGCCAATCCTGGAGCATCTTGATCTTCTTTGCCTTAAGGAACTTAGATGTGGAGATGGAAGTATGCGATGGAGCACCATTCTGCTTTTTTTGGCCTTTTTTATGGTTGGGAATATAAGAGGTAGCTAAGATTTCTTGGTATTTTAGACTATTGATGTTGCTTTCCACCCTGCAGATCCCTCGCACACCCCCATACTGGATGTAACCCCAGACCATGATTTTGCCTCCACCAAACTTCACTGTTTTTTGGGTAAATCTCGGCTCCATGCGGGTTCCAGTAGGTCTCCTGCAATATTTGCGGCGACTGTGGTGTAATTCAACAGAAGATTCATCTGAAAAATCCACCTTCTGCCACTTTTCCAGAGTCCATCCTTTTAGCAGGCTGTGGCCCTTTGCAAATGCCACATGGTTTTTCAATTGTCTTTTGTTTAGTGCTGGTTTATGGGCACTGATTCGACCATGGAGGCCATTTCGAGACAGAATCCGACAAACTGTTCTGGTTGACACAGGGACTTCAGGTGACCAGGTCTCGTGGAGCTCTGCTGCAGTGGAAAATGGGCTGGCCTTGGAATTTCGAGCAAACAAACGGTCCTCTTGAGCAGTTGTCTTGCAGGGTCGGCCTGACCTGGCCTTGTCCAAAACGTCTCCAGTCTCTTCAAATCTTTTTTAATCCTCTGCACTTGACGCGGAGACACACTGAAGGTGTCTGTCACATCAGCAGTGGATCTAGTCTTCAGCCTCTTGATAATCAACACTTTAGTCTCCGGGTGAATCTTAGGCATGTTTGCAGAGGTCTAGTTGCAGTTGAGAAGGTCTAGTGTACTGGTGTTCTTTTTATACACACCTGAGACTTAATTGATCCATTATTAGTCACAGGTGAAGCTCATATAACAAGGCGACAACACTTATGTCTTGGCAAAAATTGACTCAATGGGCTTTAAGCTGTGAATATTAGAATACTTTTTGTCAGTTTCGTTTTGCACTGAAACATTATTACAAAAGCTGTTGGGATTAAAATGACCCATTTTGTGTAACAAAATCTTGATTAGAAATATATTTTAGCGGCACTTCAGGTCAATTTGTACACAAGCGACAAGACTTTTGTCAGGGACTGTATATTAGGCAGTCAACCTCCTTAATAAAAGGAAAACTATATTTTCAGTGAATCTATTGAGTAATTACTTCAGTGTTTACCATAAAATGGTCCTGTACTAAACTCCAGGCAGATATAAAATTCTTAACCACTTGCTGACTACCCTATAGCAGACTTACTGCTACAGGGCGGCCGGTCTGTGCAGAATCACGTATTTACCCATGATTCTGCGCTTCTGGGTAGGGGACGCGCGCCCGCTTCTGCTGTGGTTACTCACAGCTACACATGTGCAATTCGTTTCGTTCCGAATTCGGAATTTTGACAAATTTGTTAATTCGGAAATATGCGAATTAAGGAAAACCTGTTTAACAGTTTTCATAAATTCATAAATTCGAAAACCCGAAAACTGAAACTATTAAATTATAGGTATTGGAATTTCCTTTCAAATGTGGCTGTTAGTGAACGTAACAAATACGAATCTATCTGAAGTTACGAATTATGCGAAATAACGAATGCCACATATAAACTAATGGAACGTAACAAATTAACAATAATAAATAACAATAATAATAATAAAAATGTTTTATTATTAATTATTATTAATTTGTTCTGTTCCATTTGTTTAGATGCGGCTTTCGTTATTTCGGATAATTCGTAACTTAGGATAAATTCATATTCGTTATGTTCACTAACAGCCAAATTTGAAAGGAAATTCCAATATCTATAATTTAATAGTTATTATTAAATAGTAAGTTATTCTTTTGAATTTTTGGATTTTATTTTTTATTTTCCAATTTTGAATTTACAAATTTAGGAATTGCGATCATAATGAATGACCCGAAAAAATGGGGGAAAAAAAAGAAACGAAAACAAACGAATTTTACGAAAGTACTCATGTCTAGTCACAGCAGAAGCCGATCAGCGAGTGCCGGCCAATGGATGACGGCCGCCACCCGCTGATGGGCGAGGAGACACACTGGATGGAGCTCTGCATATGTAAATAATGCAGGGCTCCGTCCTTTCTAAGGGGATGTGCTGGATTTTGTTTCCATGCAAAGCAGGGACTAAAATTTAGCACATCACTTAGTAAAAGCACCTGACAGTAAACATAAAAACACTGGTTAGTCACACAGTTAACCCTTTGATCACCCTAGATGTTTAACCCCTTCCCAGCCAGTGTCAATAGTACAGTGACAGTGCATATTTTTAGCACCGATCACCATATTAGTGTCACTGGTTCCCACAGAGTGTCAGTATCCCAGTCCCACTATAAATCACTGATCACCATCATTACTTGTATAAAAAATATAAATACAAATTCCAGTACATTTACCATAGTTTGCAGATGCTTATTGGGATTTTTTTACAAAAATATGTAGCAGAACAATATCGGCTTACATTTATGAAGAAATTCTAATTTTTATGGGATATGTTTTAAAGTAGAAAGTAAAGAGAGTGAGAGTGAATAACAGACGGGATTGCTATATGATGAAGAGCTCTTAATATTACCAAGGTGACACTCCTGATGTTGTTTGTGAGGGTATGGAATATATCAATTTATTATTATAATAAAGTATTCTGTGACGATCAGGCATAGCTATGCACATTTCGACAGGTTGACATCCTTGAGCTGTGACAAGGAGGGAGGGAGGGGGAAGTTGGGGTATAAGAACTGGAGTTAGTTGACTATGTTAGTCAGATAGTTATGTTAGGCCCTGTGTGGCCGGCTGTAATGGGTATATGTCACGTTGAAAAGACCCAAATGTTTGTATGCTATGACAAAAACATGTTTAATAAAAAGAAATGAAAAAAAAAAAAAAAGAAGTAAAAAATATATAATTTTCTTTTAAATTTAAAAAAAAAGAAAAAAAAAAAAAGAAAGCTCTACTTGTGGTAAAAAATTACAAATTGAATTTATGTACAGTGTTGCATGACTGTGCAATTGTCAAGTAAAGTAACGCAGTGCCGCATAGCAAAAAATGGTCTGGTCATGAAGGGGGTAAAACTTCCGGAGGTCAAGTGGATAATGCTGCTATGTATTTTTATTGATAAGTCATTAAACTTATTTTTTTGAAACATAGGTAGTGTAAATACCTGAATTTGACTTGTTACCAAGCCCCTTGTAATCTCCTATACAACATTACTCAGACTAGGAACCAATTTATTGTACTGCGTGGAATTAAATCATCATGTTCTTATTTTAGACCAGCCTTTCTCAACTTTTTTTTTTAATTGTTACGTCTTTTATTAGAGTTCTTTACAAAGCGGAACATTATACAGACATCGAAAGAGTCACATACAGCATCAAGAGAGATATCTTTACACAGTGTCAGTGTCATTCTATTAACAGGTTAACATAGCATGGTAGACAGTCACACATTAGACAGATTAGCACAAACTAAATGCTTTTAGGGTTCAGTTCAGTGGGGGAATTTTCTTAACTTTTTTATCCCAGGTGTCAAGCGTGTGTGGCAGCAACCAGGTGAGGAGAACAAAGACAAGTGTGTCTTGCCTACAGTCAAGCATGGTGGTGGGAATGTCATGGTCTGGGGCTGTATGAGTGATGCCGGCACTGGGGAGCTACAGTTCATTGAAACATGAATGCCAACATGTACTGTGACATACTGAAGCAGAGCATGATCCCCTCCCTTTGGATACTGGGCCGCAGGGCAGTATTCCAACATGATAATGACCCCAAACACACCTCCAAGACGACCATTGCCTTGCTAAAGAAGCTGAGGGTAAAGGTGATAGACTGGCCAAGCATGTCTCCAGACCTAAACCTTACTGAGCATCTGTGGGGCATCCTCAAACAGAAGATGGTGGAGTGCAAGGTCTCTAACATCCACCAGCTCCATGATGTCGTCATGGAGGAGTGGAAGAGGACTCCAGTGACAACCTGTGAAGCTCTGGTGAACTTCATGCCCAAGAGGGTTAAGGTAGTGCTGGAAAATAATGGTGGCCACACAAAATATTGACACTTTGGGCCCAATTTGGACATTTTCACTTAGGGGTGTACTCACTTTTGTTGCCAGCGGTTTAGACATTAATGGCTGTGTGTTGAGTAATTTTTAGGGGACAGAAAATGTACACTGTTATACAAGCTGTACACTCACTACTTTACATTGTATCAAAGTGTCATTTCTTCAGTGTTGTCACATGAAAAGATATAATAAAATATTTACAAAAATGTGAGGGGTGTACTCACTTTTGTGAGATACCGTATATAAAGACTGCTTGAAGCGATCTTATTGGTACAAAATCAAAGATGAGCTATTGTGAAATCTTTTTAAAGAATCTTGCACAGAAACCATCACTCCCTCCAAGCCACACTCCTTTCATTCCCCTAACCCTAATCCTTTTTTTAAAGGTTTTAAAAGGTGACTCTGCAGGCTCTTCTGTTTTTTTTGGCTAGTAATCCTTTCTGTAATAACAAAAAAAAAAAAAGAATGAGACCTTTCTATCAGTCTATGGAAAGAATAGATATGTACTGAATATTAAACAGGGATTTCAGCTTTTTTTTTTTTTGTCTTCCCACAGGTGGTTCTTTCTTATCGCTGTGAGTTCCCGCAGCTTTCTTGGACATGGGAGCCAGCCATTGGAACCCATATAACCTACTTTGCATGCTTTTTTGATGCAGAAAAAAAAGCACTGCACTGCATGTGGTGTGATCACAGATCAGAGTAAGGGGCCGATCCCGGCCCCTTACCACGTGATCAGCTGTCAGCCAATGACAGCTGATCACGTGATGTAAACAGAAGATCGGTAGTCGTTTTTTTTTTCTTCTCACGCTAACAGGGTGAGGAGAAAAAAAAGCTGATCACTGGCTTCTGTGCAAGGCACATCGTTCCCGAAGACGAAGAGGTGAAGTCGTCTCATCTGTGCCCACCAGTACCACCTGCCAGTGCCACCTGCCAGTGCCCACCAGTGCATAAGTGCCAGCAATCAGTGCCACCTATCAATGCCCACCAGTGGTGTCAATCAGTGCCTCATCAGTACCACCTAGCAGTGCTGCCTATCAGTGTCACCTACCAGTGCCGATCAGTGCCCATTACTGCCACCCATTAGTGTCCATCACTGCCACCCATCAGTGCCCATCACTCCCACCCATCAGTGCCAGCTATCAGTGCCAACTATCAATGCCCTTCAGTGCCACCTCATCAGTGCCCATCAGTGCCGCCTATTAGTGCCTATCAGTGCCACTTTATCATTGCCCATCAATGCAGCCTATCAGTGTCCATCAGTGCAGCCTCATCAGCGTACATCAATGAAGGAGAAAAATTACCTGTTTGCAAAAATTATTAACAAATATAAAGCGGTTTTGTATTCTATTTTTAAAATTTCGGTCTTTTTAAAATTTTTTAACAAAAAATAAAAAACCCAGAGGTGACCAAATACCGCCAAAAGAAAGCTCTATTTGTGGGGAAAAAATGATAAAAATTTCATTTGGGTACAGTGTTGTATGACCACGCAATTGTCGTTCAAAGAGTGACAGCGCTAAAAGCTGAAAATTGGTCTGGGCAGGAGGGGGGTTTAGGTGCCCAGTAAGCAAGTGGTTAAGACAGATGTTATCCCTTGTCACATGTACAATATCTGACCATTAAAAGAAAAAAATAGAGTAAGGGATCTGAAATTGATGGATTTATCCCATTTCCCTGAATATTTTTTTTCACCAAAAACATCTCTACATTTGTTTTGTCCTTCTGTTCCCCCTTTCCAACAGGCCCCACACCAACTGCCTTGTAAAATTTCTCCATAGAGATGTCCCTAGTTCCTTGGGAATTAGTAAGCAAGAAGTTTTGGAAACCAGCATACAAAATGGCTGCTTTGAATGTGCAGAAATGATGTATGGCCTTGACTATCAAGCTCTTTATAAGTTCTAAGTCTGGAATTTTTCCTTCCCTAATTTCCTGGTGTCACAGTGCTCAGCCACAGAACATCTTTCAACGCAGGAATTACTAGAAACAATGTATTTATTCTAAGATAAAGGCGATCTTGTTTATTGCTCACAGAAAGAAAATTAATTAGCTTGACCAGCGAGCCAAGTGGAAAACAGGCACTCTGTAAGGAGAACAAGAGCTCATGTTAACTGTGCTAAAAAAAATAAATACGATGGAGAATAAAATTCCACCTGTCATCACCCCGGGCGCCCCACATGTAGAATTTACACAAGCTGAACTTGAAATGCCGGAGGGTATGTCAAAACACTTTGTCACTGCGGCACTCTTTGCTGTTAAATTGCCCTGGAGATGAAACAAGTGGCTGAAAAGGGGAAAGGTATTTGAAGCATATTAAGACATGCTTAGAATACTGGAACCAGCCCTCTGGCCTTGCTCCAGCACTTATCGTCTTCCAATCTGTTCCATACAGGCCCTTTTCAAGATCTGGAGGAAAATGCAGTCATCTTCGGTTTCAGATAAATATATGGTAAATGGTCCAATAAAAAGAAATGTGTCTAGCACAAAAGAAAGTGATCCGGGTTTTATTTGGGAGATTTTTTCTTTCTTATCAGTATTTAGTCCTAATTACAGTTTAAATGTTAGGATCTTTGTTACGCTAGCAACCGGTTGTTTGGCGAGTGATCATTTGTGGGTGTTCTCCGAGCCAAGTGTAGCACATAAAAAGGGAATACGGCATGGAAAAGGACTGCTAAGAGCGTTCAATTATAGAAATGTTTTCTTTTGCAGATGTTTAAATCTTAAAGGGGTTGTTCACTTTGGGGCAACTGTATGTCTTTAGACAAGAGTATTTTTGGTGGGCACTGTGGTCTTTTCTGGGGGCCTCAGATATATTTGGCAAGTTGTCTATGGGACAACTGTACTGAGGGGAACAATAACACGACAAGGGGTGTGTCCATTCGAAAAATTGAAAAAGAAATGCATGATCTGTAACCAATATTGCAAGGGTGTGGGGAAATAAGAACTTGGTGCCATGTTTACACTTACGTCTTGGGAAAGATCTACTCTATTTTTGACCAGGCAATGTCATTCTGCTCAAACAAACATGGCAACTATAATTTGCATTGCCTACAACAGCCTTTCTCAACCTTTTCAACACGGAGGAATCCCTGGAAACAACTTTCCGTCTCAGGGAACCCCCTGCTAAAAATTACTATATCTAAAAACTCTATGTGTGATGGTCAGTGGGAAGAATGCTCCTTACACTAGTGGTCATTGGGAAGAATTACGCCCTTACAGATAGCTAAAATGTTTAAAGCGTTTGTTAACCCCCCCCCCAAAAGAAAAAAAAGATTTTCTGGTACCCCCTCTAAACTATGAAAAAAAAAAATCAGGGCAGCTCCGCCCTGATCACTGTGGTCTAACTGCGGCCCTCTGGCATACGCTGCTGTCCCCTCTGCTCTCCTCTCTCCCCCCCCTCCTTTCTGCATGTCAGCTCGTGTCTGTGTGTCCCCCCCCCCCTCCTCTAGTAAAATTTTAATTGTTTTTTGCTCACTGCCAGCAACTCTTTCATATCCTGGCAGAGCACACTGTATTCATCTTTTAAAAAAACGAGCACTGTAAATACTGTTTTAGCGCTATCTTCAGGCCGGTCACGTGACTCCTGACTGGTTTCCATGGCTACTGCAGGAGAGGCTGAGCGGCCATGTGATCTTCCCGGCCCCTCCTGCAGTATCCATCCATCGGAGCTGTACAGCAGCCGTGAGTCATGTGACCGGCCTGAAGACAGCTCTAAATAGGTACTTACTTGTTTTTCTATAAGAAAGGTGCTGTGTGCTCTGCCAGGCTCTAATAGAGAGTCTGGCAGAGTTTGAGTTCTATGGGTTAACAAACCCTTTACTAATGTGAGTGGAAACTTCTCTGAGAGGAAGAAATTGCTCATTACTCAATGAACCCCTAGCAACCTCTAGAGGAACCCAAGGGTTCCATGGAACCCTGGTTGAGAAACCCTAACCTACAGTATGCGTAATCTGTGTGTATGCAGTCAATAGAACATACTATACATGGTAGACCCTAGTTATTTGTAGTGGATGCCTTGACAGTTTCCCCATCCTATTTCTGATCAATATTTTCTCATTAAACATTATACTGGAAGTGACCTTGTAGGTTTAGGATTCTGCTACTTTCGACTGGTATCAGTATGAGAAATAAACAAAAATATGTAGCTGGCACATTGTGGATCTTAGTTGTCAGATCACATCACAGAACCCATTTTTGAGGTGTGTGATCACAAGCCTGATGAAGGGGACCTGCAAAACACCTTAAACGTTGCATGGAAATGTGATTTTTTGCAATGTGATGCCATCTTGCAATAAAACCTTATATTTTGCAACAAAGATCCAAGTTGTGCCAGTAACATAATTTTTTTCGCATCCTATTTCTCACCTCTGTGTAAAAATTGCCTCACCTCCCTGGAAAGTTTTTCAAGTAGTGGGGTAAACACAGCTGTCTCTGTCAAAGTTTTATGCCTCATACAGTATGAAGAACAATGAAAACACAGCATGCTACTGCAATCTGATGTAAAGATGGCCTAGGTAACTAGAGAGTAGTGGAATGTAGTATACACAAAGGGGAATTGATAAAGAGTACAACTCTCTTTTGAATTCTGTTGTGCTCTCACACAGCAAATGGTGGTGCTTGCCCCAAATTCGAACTGTTGGAAACACATACGTGAATTTGAGTAGCTGGGTGGACGGAGCCTGATGGAGATTCCCAGACACTAGTTCTCCATTTGGTCCACTCCCCTTGTGATTGACAGCAGGCAGGAGATTGACCTTTAGCCAATTAGCCCCCTGCTATTAGCTATAGACTACACCCACTGCCTGCTGTCAATCAGAAGAGAGAATGGACCTGTTGGGGGACCTACATTCTTACATTATGGCTTTGTACACTTGTGCTTCTGATTGGCTATTGGTATTATTTAAGCTCAATGTTTCATGTTGACAGATAGGGGGGGCAGAGGGCAGCCCTACATGGAAGCCATTTTTAACTCTGCAGCTGCTGGCAACCTCCATTTCCATGAAAGGGCTAAACTACAGATCAGCCTTCTTCAACAAGGATCTCAGGGAACCCCTACTGATAATTACAGCTGACAGTACATTAGTGTGCTAATCAGTGGGAAGAATGCTCCTAACATTTGTGGTCATTGGGGAGAATTCCACTTTTACAGATAGCTAAAAGATCATTGGTGTCAGTGGTTACTCATTTGAGAGGCAGAAGTTGCTCATGGCTCAAGGACCCCATAGCAATCCCTGGTTGAGAAACGCTGCTTTAGATTATTGTTTTAGGGCTGTAAGCTCCTAAGAATGAGTTAAGCCACGTATGCAACACAAGAATTAATTTTTATCCCAAAAGTGCACTTTTTCAAAAAAAGAAAAAGAAAAATGAATGACCTACTCTCCCCCCCTCACTGTTTTCATTTAAATGTCATAAGTTAAACCCTAAAGCCCATTTCACCTCTATTCTCCATCAGCACCGGTCATATCCTCCAGGAGATAGATGATATTGTACACAGTCTTTCAGGTGGCTGTATTTCAACATGTGTATGATTAAAATGCTGTGCAGTCTATTAACTAGCAGAATGTGTGTGTTCCATTCACAGTCACCCCGCATTCAGGCCGGAACAATACACGGAGTTCTGGCCTGACACCCACAACCCAGCTCTTGTGTACGAGATCAAATTCTCGCCTTATGCAACATTCCTCACTAAATGATATGCTTGGAGGCTGCAGGACAAACGGATCACATTATAAATCAGAAGAACACCTGACAAAGCTCTGCATTCCCTATGAGCAATGGAAGAATGGGAATAGAAAGCCAAATCACGAAAGGTGCGAAACGATCTGTACAATCTAGAAGCTGTCAAGGCGTGCTCGTATTATTAACTAATTAATTAGTTGCAAACACCCAGAAGGCGAACTGATTTCATCACAGGTGCTCTTTTCAGTTCTTTTTCCATTCCAAGTGTTGACTTGGCGAGGGTCACACTGATAAATTACATCTGATTATTACTAGACAGACATAATTGGACGCCCTAGTCATGAATAAATGTGTTTGAGAGACTCTTTTACCCTTTGACAGGGACACTGTCGAGCGGCAAAACGTGGTTGATGGGCATTTTTAATTCATCTTATCAATCTGTCCAAACCAAGCAATGGCTGCCAGACAGCCCCATACATTGTTGCAGCAAAAAAACAGGACATGTCACAGACATCCCAACCTGCAAAAACTCATTTCATGGAGGTGGCAAGGTCATTTCAGGGAAGTCATGCTCCGTGCCACAACCCCCCCCCCCCCCCCCCCAATTCATAGTAAAATACTATAATAAAATAATACTTTAAAGATAATTAATAATATAATGCCATGATAAAATAATACTTTAAAAGATAATGTTGTGTCACACTGTGCCCATATGCAGCCTCATCAGTGCCCATCAATGCAGCCTCACTGTGCCCATCAATGCAGCCTCATTGAGCCATCAATGCAGCCTCCCTGAGCCATGTGCAGCCTCATCAGTGAGAACAATGCAGCCTCACTGTGCCCATTTGCAGCCTCAAAGCGGCCCAAGGGCAGGCAGCCTACCGGGAAATTGCAGGCTGGGTGGCAGTGCAGGCTCAGGCGGGAGATCGTGCCGCACTCGCAGGTGTCAGTGAGCCCACCGTCAAATGCGGGAGTATCCCGGGAGTCGCGGGAGACTTGGGATGTCTGATGTTAATAGGGCAATACTGATTGCTACTGCCCTCCATTAATGTGTATGGGGTGGCACAACAATCACAAAACTGCATTGAATGGATGCAGTTGTAGCACAGTGAAGTGTAATTTCAGTGTGAAATCACTCTTTGGACAGGCAGGGGGGAGGCACCATATCCACTCCCGATCAACAGATAACCACGGGCCAGATGCTGCTAATCGGGGGCCAGTCCAATGCATCCCCACACTTATGTTGAAAATGGGTCCTTACAGCATTGTGTTTTCTCAAGGCCTCTCAGCAGCTAGGCCCATATGAAAGAGGCCTTAGGAAAACACAATGCTGTAAGGGCCCATTCTCATCATATGTGTATGGATGCATTGGGCAACATTGCCCAACACAGTGTCAAAGCACAGACAAGGCAAGTTGCCCCATATTCTAATGTTTCAGTGCTGTGTTGGTGTGTGCCAAAAAAAAAAAGTAAGACATGCATTTTTACCCAGCACAACCGAACGCCCTATTGTGTCTTAAAGTGTTACTAAATCCAGGAGCCTGCATTCACTATATCTGGTCTCCCAGAGTACACAGAACATGGAAATGCAATTATTTTAGTAAATATAAACTGCTAAATGCCTTTTCTCACCAGCAGTTAGAGCAGCTTTATGACTTCTATCAGGTGTCTGGTTAAAGCTTGTAGGAGGAATTGTCATTCTTCCTTGATTGTCCTATGAGGCTGCATGACCCCTGACCCTCTGTCTGGACAGTGAAGATTGGCAATGTGCTCAACACATGCACCCTCCCAAGAAAAAAAAAACCTCTCTAGCAGTACATACCAAACTGAGCATGTGCAGAGTGCCCCCAAGGCTCTGTTCTATCAGCAGATAGATTAGGGACTGTGGAAGAAGGGGAGGATCGGAGAAGGCAGGATCAAACAGCCTTTTTACACAATGCAGAGGATTAACCTCCACAGTGAGTATAACAAGCATGCTTTACTTCATATACATACTGATTTTACTGCTGTGGGTTTGGTAACACTTTAAGGTGAATGAAATGTCATTTTGTGACATTTCAGTAAAGATAGAAAAAGAAAAAATAAGTTAAACAGTGTGATGTAATGTAACAAGGTAACAGAACGGACCAGTGGGTGCACATTCTACAGAACATAGGGCAATGGGCTCTGAAGATGGCTAAGAGTAATGCCTGGTACACACAATGAGATTATTGGACGAATGATCCGGCTTCTTTTTTTTTTTTGCATGCTAATCTCAGATCGAACCTGAAGAGTTTACTAAAGTCACAAAAATTCTAGATTTAAAAATTCGGAAGTGATGTAATGTACCCCTGATGACGCCACCTTTGACGAAACGTCGGGACGCCACACTCACACGCTCTGCACAAGTGCGAACGCTTCCATGGATCTTTAAATTGAAAGGAACTGTTTTGGTTGGTTTGCACTGGAGCTGTGCCCCCAGTTTGAAATGTATGTATGCAACACTGCAGCATTGCCAATAAATTGCTTAAGAGACAATATCACACTATGCTGGGTCTCTTTTGTCTCTCTCTGGCTCTTTTGTCTCTTCACATATTAACACACCCTGCTGCTGAGGCTGTCTGATGTTCTGTTTTTTTATTAACCACTTCAGCCCTGGAAGATTTGGCTGCTCAATGACCAGGCCATTTTTTGCGATACGGCACTGCGTCGCTTTAACTGACAATTGTGCGGTCGTGCGACCAAACAAAATTAACGTCCTTTTTTCCCACAAATAGAGCTTTCTTTTGGTGGTATTTGATCATCTCTACGTTTTTTATTTTTTTCGCTATAAGCAAAAAAAGAGCAACAATTTTGAAAAACACACAATATTTTGTACTTTTTGCTATAATAAATATCCCCAATTTAAACAAAAAAAATTCCTCAGTTTAGGCCAATATGTATTCTTCTACATATTTTTATATAATAAAAATCGCAATAAGCATATGGGGCAGCTGAAGTCCTTTGGGACGAAACGCGTCAACTTGGTTTTCCTGCTTCTCACATTGCCCCCCATTTTTACTCTGTGATCACAGTTTTTATTGTTATATATGTATGCTGGTTTTTAGAAATAAAAAAAAAAAAATTTGACCTACACCATATGGAGGCATTTTTTCTTTGCATATACTTTTGGATGAGAGTTCCTGTGTGGTCCAATTTTACTTCCTGTACCCAAGTTCCAGTTCTGGTGTTTCCAACATCTGAGGTCCAGTACGGCAGCTGTTCATAACATTCCTTGGAGTCGTGTTTGGAGGTCCTTGGTCCCCTGGAGTCTAGTTCACTTGCCGATGTCCGGCACCCTTGCCTTTATGACTCGTTGTCGCTGACATTCGGGTCCACCTGTTCTGGTAAGAGTAGAATTACTTCACCTGTTTCTTGGTTGAAGATGCACCACTTTTGATGCCCTCACTGTCTGGAAGTTCCAGTGCATTTCATCCTTCATTAGCCACTGTTGGGTGGCAGACTTTTTATTGCTCCTTTTTAGGACTGTTACAGGCATTGGACTTTTCCACATTCCCATTATTATTGTATGATCACATTATTTTGGATTTGTCACAAACATACGCATATGTGTTTATTTTTTAGCACTACATTTTATACTATTCACTTTCTAGCATCTTTGTCATATGTCAATGTAGCAGCTTTTTTACCTATTTTAGAGTTAGCGCAGTAATATCCACATTCACACTTAAGTCACACAAGGCAGGCAGGGCAGCGTTTTTTGTTTTTTTTTCAAGCAAGAGGTTTTTTTTTTTAACTGAAAATAATAATGAGATTTGGCAAAGCTAGCATGTGAGCTATGAATTTTCGTGTGAATTTTTATGACAGGTCCTCTTTAAGGCCTGTCATTACAAACCAGCTAGATTATGTCTCGTATTGCAATGATTGACAGAGCAGGCTTCATCCACATTCCTGACCACAGAGATATCTAAAACACTTCCATGTTTAGATGCTGAAAGCCACGAACTACATTACTTAACATTCCTCAGTTTCTCCCTTTTGGCTGGTTATTGAAGCCACATGTTGGCATCTGCTTGTTTCATGGTTCATTTGAGATAAATATGCAGAAAATTGTGAGAAGAAGCTATAGACCATGATTTTAAGTGGATCGATATATTACCATGTGGCCAAACCACTATGCTATAAAACAAACTGCAAACTTCACTTTTCATCATTAACAGTGGACATAATACAATGAAAGAGGAAAAAAAAAACACAAATTAAACTTTTAAAATAAATTCTAGCAGTTATACTTTTTTTAGTAGAAGAGACTTTGTATGTGTAATTTGCCAAGACACTTCTTTTCTTCCGGCTTTTTTTTTTCTAGCATTTTTTTTCTAAAGCAAACCATATCTCTCGCAGGTGCCATTTCAAGGTGTGGGGAGCAGTAACCCGGTGTCTAAAATGTGCCCACACTGACTGGTCTCTTCTTGGTGATGTCATGACTGCAGACTCTTCTTCTGAATCCTGGGAGAAACTCATAGTTGAGAGTGAATAGGAAGAGTCAATCTAAGTATGCACTTAATGCCCCATATACACGAGTGGATTTTCCATCAGAAAAAACTTGGATGGTTTTTCCGACGGAATTCCGCTCAAGCTTGCCTTGCATACACACGGTCACACAAAAGTTCTCTGAACTTTCGACCGTCAAGAACGCGGTGACGTACAACACTACGACGAGCGGAGAAAATGAAGTTCAATGCTTCCGAGCATGCGCAGGAATTTTGTGCGTCAGAATTTGTACAGACGATCGCATTTTCGGATAGGAACTTTTCCCGAACGAAAAATAGAGAACATGCTCTCAGTCTTTTGCTGGAATTCCGCCAGCAAAAGACTGATGGAGCACACACACGGTCGCATTTTCCATCAAAAATCTCTCATCGGAGTTTTGCTGGCGGAATTTCTGATCGTGTGTACGTCCACAGTTCTGTACGCTAAGAGAGAAGACTTGGGACCGGAACATTGTCTAATCACAGGTGTAGCTGAGAAAAAGGCGCATTAGGTAGTTTTTAAATTTTTTAATTTTATATGGAAACAATTATGCCCTGTACACACGATAGGATTTTCCAATGGAAAATGTGTGATAGGACCTTGTTGTCGGAAATTCCGACCGTGTGTAGGCTCCATCACACATTTTCCATAGGAATTTCCGAAATACAAAGTTTGAGAGCTTGCTATAAAATTTTCTGACAACAAAATCCGTTGTCGGAAATTCCAATCGTGTGTACACAAATCCAACGCACAAAGTGCCACGCATGCTCAGAATTAAGCGATGAAAGTTATTGGCTACTGCCCTATTTATAGTCCCGACGTATTTGTTTTACGTCACCACATTCAGAACGATCGGATTTTCCAACAACTTTGTGTGACCGTGTGCATGCAAGACAAGTTTGAGCCAACATTCGTCGGAAAAAAATCCATGGATTTTGTTGTCGGAATGTCTGATCAATGTCCGACCGTGTGTACAGGACATTATTTAAAGGGGGTGGGAGAGTTGGAAGTAGCCTGGAGTAGTTTTAATTGTAGACGGGCTGTGTGGTGTACAATTTTGCCATCTGTGCAGCGTGGGAGTTATATCATTAGTAGGACCCAAAAAGTAAAGGAAAAAGCTAGCGGGCCTGATGAAGGTACTAAGAAAATGGCAGCACAGACAACTGAGAGATTTGGGGGGGGGGGGGGGGGGGGTTGTGGAACTTGAAGTAATTAAAAAAAAAACGTAATTAAGTAATTACGTATAGTATCATGTCGCACTTACTACCAACTACATACACAAAGGGGTTGATTTACTAAGGGCAAATAAACTGCGCACTTTGCAAAATGCAGTTACACGCTGCAAGTGCAGTTGCTCCAGAGCTTAGTAAATGAGGTAAAGCTTCTTTTTTCAAAGAATACCCAATTACGTGCAAAGATAATTAAAAAAACATAATTTTTGCTTGCACATGATTGGTTGATGGAAGTCAGCAGAACTTCTGCTTATTAACTAAGCTCTGGAGCAACTGTACTTGCAGAGTGCAACTGCACTTTGCAAGGTGCACAGTATTTTTGTCTTTAGTAAATCAACATGTCTTGTTTTGGAAATTAGTTAATTTCCATACTAACAGCCCTCCTAGATTTAGAAAAGAAACACCAGAAGTTGCCTAGACATTTTATAAACCTTTTAAGGCAACACAAGAAAATTAAGTATTGAAGAAAAGGAGATCCGGAAAGGACAAATCCAAGAGGCGGTTAATGATGGTCTTTTATTGTAAGTTGATACCCAATGCGTTTCTGGGGTAACAAAGTCCTCTTCTTCAGCTTTACCATGTATAGGAAGGGGATTCCAATACCCCAAAAACATGTTGGATATCAGCTTATAATAAAACACAAGTATTTGTACCTAACCAACTCATCAATTCATCCTTTCTTATGCTCCTTTATTTCTACACTTCAAGTCTTACACTCAAAGTCCCTCAATGGCTAGAAGGTACCGTAGATTAGGTAAATTTGGAGTCTATGGCTTCCCAAGCTTCATACCATCATATGGTGGTACTACGCATTAGGCAGAGTCTGCACATGTAACTAGCTCATATTTACATTGATAATTAAACTATAAGTTAGGATTTCTGAACAATAATACACAGATAAGAATATTTACATTAAAGCACATTTGTGTGATGTAACATGCAGGGTAAGTAACAGGTTAGCTTTAACCTGGAACTTCAACATTGAATATTTCCAATGCTTATGTTGTTAGCATTAGTAAATATATAGGAAAATATATAATATTTTCTCGTTTTAAACTTTTTTTTTTTTTACGTTACTTTTGTTGTTTCCTGGTTTCCAGGCCTAGGGAAATTATGTCATAAATCCCAGGAGTCTTCAGGAGGGGAGGAGGGGTTTTCTGCTAAGGACAGATGGATTCCAGGATTCCAAGTAGTTGTTACATGAATCATCTGCCATGGCCAGAAATGCTGGGGTGGTGTTTTTCAAAGTACCATATTTTTCACTCCATGAGACGCACGTTTTTCCTCCCAAAAAACAGGGGGAAATGTCTGTGCCACCGATAGGGGGATCGTTTCAGCAGCAGAACGATGCCCTGTGCATCTCTCTGCCCCACCTAAATCCTGTTTCTCCCCTGCCTTCAGCTGCTAGAGGGAGTGAAAACAAAAGGTATTGTTCTTTAAATAACACAACAGGATCGGCATTCATATGTAAATCGCACGGACATTGTTATGTAAATGAGGCCGGCCTCCACGATTCATATGCAAATTAACCCCTCCTCTGCATGCCGCCCACCTAGAAGATGTAAACCGTATACAGTACAGGTGAGCATGGGGGCAGTAGAGGTAATCAAAGAGGGGGGTTTGAGGTGCAGAGGTGAAAGGGAAGGAGGGGTTGGAGTGCAGAGGTTAGTAGATGAGAGGTTTGGGGGACAGACGTTAGCAGATGATGAGTTAGAGAGGCAGAGTTGTACTGAGAGGGAGATAAGAATGTAGAGATTAGCAGAGAGATGGGGGGGGGGGGGTTACTGTAAATACACCTGTTACATCACTGGTCAGTGTAAATGTCTAAATACAATGGTGGTCAATGTCAATACTCCTGTTGTGTTGAGGTCAATGTAAATGTCCCAGTTACATTGGGGATCAGTGTAGGGTGCCCCCTTACATTGGTTGTCAGTGTAGAAATATTATTCCGTTATATTTTATTAAATATTTTAGAACACTATTTGATTCACAATATTTTTTTTTTCATATTTCCCTCCTCTAAAACCTAGGTGCGTCTTATGGTCAGGTGCGTCTTATGGAGCTAAAAATACGATATTTTCTTCAAAAAATAAAGCATGGAGACATGGATGGATGGGTGAGTTTTTTTTACTATGAAAAATTAACTAAATAGTGTTTTTGGTTTGTGGTGCTCAGATGCGGTGTAGTTCCTATTTAATGATCTCCTCACTGGCAGTACATACCACACTGCTCTGTTCAAGAACAAGTTGATCTGTGTTGCTCTAGTTGGTGCGTACCCAACGCTGAGGATTATCTTCCCACCCCCACGTGACCAGGATGAGCAATTCTCCAAGCACCAATGCTGTCACATATGGGGAGTTAGTCACATTGTCTTCCATACCAAGTAGTGCTCGGAATTTTCTTAGTTCCTGGAGATGAATAGAGTGGTGGGGCAGGTAATGAAAGGTATGTGCTGCTAGGGAGGGGGGACATTAAATTGTGTTCCTTTGTGCTAAGCCAGTCATTTTTTTTGTGTGTGTATCCAATTATAGCTTCCTTTTTAAAGCAACTATGATGCTTTAACAAATTTTGAAAATAAGTTGTCGGCAAAAGAAGTCTCTAAGTACTTACCACTCTGGCAGCTGAATAGTCTAGACTTCACTCTCGTTAAGACTATGACCTCCAACAGAAACTTTAGCATTTAGTCTGGTGTGTCAGAAGCCTGCTTCCCCCCACTGTGCACATTGGTTCCACCAGCAGCCCCCTATGTCACTACTGGCCACAGTAGTGGCGTAGGCGTGACCGAGAAGGAACCAATGCACACAAACGGGTGATCAGGCATTTGAAACACCACTCTAAAATGCGGCCAATAGCTATACTTTTAAAACACAACAAAGTAAGGATGTGCCACCTCCAGGGAGGTAGTTATTAAGGGTCCGTGTACACTGGCTTAAAAAAACGCTGCTTCTAGAGGAGTTTAGCGTTTTGTCTGTAGAAGCAGCCAATGTTACCCTGTGTTCATTAGAATGTTTAGAGGCAAATCTTAGGCTCAGCGTTTATAGAGGCCGAAAAAAAAACCCTTCTGGTTTGCATTTTTGAGAACAGTTTAATGGCAGGAAAAAATGCTAAACGCTCCTAAATGCCTGTACAAAAATGCTCTATATAAGCGCCTTTTTCTGCCAAAAAAATGAACTTTTTTAAAGCCCAGTGGGCATGGACCCTAACAAATTTTCTTTTGTAGACAACTTTTTAGCTTTTTTTTTTTTTTTTCCAAGTGGCCTTGAACTGTAACACCTAGGAGGTTTACAAGCCTACTGATGTGGAATAATTCGATGAAGCCACTAAAAGATTCAGCTCCAGATTGACAGCAGGAGGTACGTAAGACTCAAGAACAGCAATTTCCCAGGCTGGCCAGACATAAACATTGAAGTAGACAGTAAATATAAAAACTAGTCAGTGCTGCGGATCTACTGTATATGCACAAATGTTCTGTATATCTACCCCTGAGAAACAAATATTTGATTTAATGGGAGACTCCAGGGGTTTGTGATGTAAAAGAAGCTTTATCTGGTGCTTGGCAACGAGTTCTTATCAAGTAATTAGGAGACATTTCTGCAAAGTATTTGTTTAAACTAAGGAGCCCAAGCTTCAGTGAACACATCTATATCATTATGAAGTGTGAAAAGGACTCCTGTTTTGACATTTCATGCTTGTAACCTCATCAGATATGAAGCTAAATTGTCAGTAAGTAAGTTTACACCCATGTCAAGACACATTTAACAGGCTGTAGAAGAGAAGAACTTTTTTATCCTCCCTACAGTCAAAGATAACTTCATGCCAAGCCAAAGGAGCACTGTTAAATGATAAGTGCACTTTAAAAGAAAGTGCATATATCCTATTTGTCCCTTCCTCGGACCTAACCTAAGCCACCCTTTCCTTCAACAGATGGCATACTTACCCCAATCTGATGGCCACAGTTCTGCTGTGTTAAGACACATTTAAGAGGTCGTAGAAGAGAAGCACTTTTTTATCTACTGTACAGAAAAAACTTTAGAGCCAAGCCAAAGGGAGCATTTAAAGGATAAATTAAATTTAAAACAAAGTGCATATATCCAATTTGCCCCTTTCCTTGACCTATCCTAAGCCACCCTCTCTACCTCATTCCAATGGCCACAGTTATCTTGTTTGCTTACATCCAGCACGGCAAGTCTTCATTGTCTTGACTGCAGCTGCGCATTAGTGCCCCACAGACACCTATAGAACTGTGTCCGAAGGCCAGAGACAATCAGAGGACAGGCTTTAGAAGTTTATGGGGCTGTATCAATAATTTGAAGGTGCCGAAGGTGAAAAATTGCGCAGCAGCGATTATAGGGCTTGAGCTCGTGTTACACTTAGGAGAGGTTTTTTTCCCAAAGTTGTACTTTATGCCAAATTATATAATCTGGATGGTTTCAACAACTGATTAGGATGATTTTCCAATTCATTCTCTGTCCACACATTTTACAATATTTAGATAATGCGTTTCCAGTCCCCTTTATCTGTGAAGTTGAAGCCAGTAGGCATGTTCCAAACTTCACACGTAGTAAGAGGGAGAATGATTCAAACTTCTCCAGAAATCCTTTACATAACACGACGTGTATGAACCTGTTCCATGGAGTCTACCACTCTGTGATGAGAATGCTGGGCTTTGTGTCAAACCTCTCACAATGAGGTAAGGAAAATTGATAAAATATGCCGCAGTTGGCACAGTTTCCTAAAAGGATCCAAAAAATACTTGCATGTCCTCCCCCAAAACACTGCTTTTGATTTCAAGGCATCTTCAAACAGTTTAAAAATTGAGAGATATATGCCAAAAAGAAAAATAATATTGAAAGCTGACCGACTAAAAAACTAAAACGGTTACAATAAAGAGAGAAAAGAAACAAAAGATTGGGACTTTATGCAAGGACATCTCCATCACTGATATTTGGGTGATTAAGAGCAAAGTTTGGGATTAATATGAATCATGCAGCGGGAGATAGCACAGCGCAATGACGTCGGTGAGTATACCATAATTGTGACCATTCATAGTGCATTATAACATAATATATACAATATAATACAGTAAAAATAAGAAACTTTTATTCCATACAGAATACATAATAACATATTAACATAGCAGCATAATGGTATCACAATAGTGACATCATTAAATCGCCAGACACATTGCTACGTGTCTCCACAGTAATAGGTATATAATATATGCTGCCAAAAAAATATAGGCCAAGTATGGTGCATAATTCCATCCCCAATAAGACAATAAAGAAAGGGAAGCAAAAATCTGGGACTTTTATATGAGGAGATAAAATTGTACCTCCATCCCCGACAATTGGATTATTAAAGAGCAAGGTTTGGGACTTTATATGAATCATGCAGCCAGGGGAGGTATCACGGCACAATAATGTCTAGTGAATATACCGTGATTGTGACCATTTGTAATGCATAATGACATAATACATACAATATACGGTAAAAAGGTAAAAATAAGGAAACTTTAATTTCATAACATAATAATAGCATGTTGACATAGCAGCATAATGGTATCACAATAGTAACATCATAAATGATGGTCTTCTTTGCGTTGAGGTCATTGATATGCGTCTACACAGTAAAGTGTGTAATGTGTTCAAAATTGATAGAATCCAAAAAGACCATAATACTAGATAATATATGATGGTAACATGAAAAGCATCAGACAGCTTGATACGTTTTGTGGCTACATTGCCACTCTTGAGGAGCAAATGCGTTATAAATGTCTATAAAAGTATTAAAGGTAAGTATTAGGTAGGATAATAATTGAAAAGAAAAAATCATATAAAAAGGTAAATCCCCCACTCATACCTACAGACCTGTCATGGGTCTGAGCAGGGCAATGGAGGGCAAGGGCCGGCCGGGCAAATCAATAGCCCCGGGAGCTGAGGCGGTGATCCCCATAAGTAGATGGAAAAACCAACAATGAAGGCATGCCCCGAGAAAATAATCCCCCAATGATGGTAAAGAGTAGTGAGAACCACAAGCGTAGAGAATCCAGCTATGAGAGATATGTACTTCCCTGGCTGCATGATTCATATTAAGTCCCAAACCTTTGCTCTTAATTACCCAAATATCGGGGATGGAGGTACAATTCAATGTCCTCACATAAAAGTCCCAATCTTTTGTTTTTTCTCTCTTTATTGTCATATTGGGGATGGAATCATGTGCCCTACATGGCTC